>NC_051428.1:29496172-29504274 GCF_015228065.2 Penaeus monodon | reverse complement strand
ATTTTTTTGCATCTTCAAAATTGAAGGAAGTGAAATCTCTCAGTATAATTACTTATTAATGAGATATATTCTGTTATAGTTGATAATTTTTTATTATTATTATTTATATATTATATATATATATATATATATATATATATATATGATATATATATATATATATATATATATATATATATATATATATATATATATTGAAACTACTCCCTTTACAGGCTGAGAAGAAACAAGAATTGTTAATGAAGTTAGATTATGATGAGACCAATTAAGAAAAGGTCTGTAGGCAACATTAGGTTTATTGGAGAGCTCTATAAGCTACGCATGTTGACATCACCGATTATGATGCGCATTATCGGTACACTCTTGAAAGAGAGATGAAGAGTCCCTTGAGTGCCTATTAAACTTCTACTACAATTGGCAAGCTCTTGGAAACACAGTGCAACCAGCAACCAAAGGCAATGGTAAGTGGGCAGTTGAATGCCATGTTGAAGTTTGTGTTATGTAAAATAATACTCCAGGTACTTTGTGCAGTGAGGATCATTAATTTTTTTTTGTCCTCTCCCCCAACAGCAAGAACTAGATAAACATTTTGGACAGATGGAGAAAATAGTGAATGACCGCTTAACCAATAGCCGTGTTAGGTTCCTAATGATGGATGTGATTGACTTGAGGCGAAACAAGTGGGTTCCAAGAAGAGAAGACAACAAGCCCAAAACCAAGGCTCAGGTCCATGAGGTGAGTGTGCTGACTTTTGTTTTTAACTTGTAGATGAACTTCATTATGCTTTATTTCCTTTTTTAATTTTTTGTTTTAGTGTAGATTTAGAAGGTGATGCATGATATGGAGTGTTTAATGCTTTTGGGATTGCACTTGCAGGAAGCAAAGAGAGAGGAGATTGAGCAGCAGATTGCCCTTGCTTCAACTCCAAACCGAAGAGATGATAGGAGAGATGACCGTGACCGTAAGAGGAGCCGTGATAACCGTGGTCCTCCTATGTCTGAGGATGGATGGAATACAGTTGCATCCACCAAGAATAGGGCATCGTTTGACTCTTCACGCCTCAAAAATACTTTTATTAATAGGGTAAGATTTGTCAGTCTTTGGACATTTTGTGTTTGGACATACGAATGTGCTAACAAATATTTAAGATCGCATTGCTATTTTTGCTAATCTGTAAATGTGTATTACAGCCGGGAGCAAGCGAGGGCAAGGAAGTAACGTTGAGAGGTACAGGATTCAGCAATTGGGCACGTGGCAGCTCAGGGGGTGGCTTGAAGGACCACGATGAAACAAAGCAAGAAAGTAATAGGTTTAATGTGCTGGGAGATAGTATGGGAAACAACTCTCTACTTAATGATAATAGAAGAGTTCCTTCATCAATGGGGTAAACCTTGTGTATTTTTGTTTGTAATTTGTAGTAGATAGATAAAACTTGAACATTTTGCGATAGCTGACATCAGCTCAATGATTTTGTCATCCTTTTGTGATCTGCTTTTATTAAATGCTATTGAATGTCTCATTCCAGTGGAAACAGACTGGCTCCTGGAGGAGGGCCACCAAGGCAAGGTGTCTTTAGCAGTAAGAGTATGCCGCCTCCTTCCAATGACAAGGAAAGTGCCTTGTCTGCAGTCAAGAAGTTTGTTGGCCCTGGTAAGTGTGTCTCTATTTAGTAACAATTCTTATAAGTATTTTCTTTTTCCCCCTTTCCTCTCTTACCTAAAAATATACCTTTTTTTCCAGACCGAAGCAAATCTACTAGTCGTCCAGAATCAAGGGATAACTCAGTGCCTAGGGAAACTGGTGAATCTCTTAAGGGTTCTCCAAATATTAATTCAGCAACAGCTGAAAAGTTTGCCATTGCAATCATTGAGGAATTCACCCACAATAATGATCCTGAGGTATGTGTATGCTACTTAAACTCTTTTCTAAATTTTCTTGCCAACTTTTTTTGTTGTTGGCAAGAGTTGTGCATGTTATGAAGGACACAGGTGTCATATTCATTTTGATTAAAATGCCTTCTAATAATTCCATGATACTCTTACAGGAGGCCAAGTTGTGTGTCAAAGAGAAGTTCTCCACCAGCACCATCAAGTACTTTGTGCAGGTAACACTAGATTGGGTGCTAGACCGTGATTCAACAAAGAGGAGGATGGTTGGACAGTTTTATCATGACCTCATTGTTGAAAAACTCCTCTCAGTTGATCAGTTCCTAGAAGGGTAAGTTCCCTAATTAGTACTGAAGTATCATAGGTTGTCTATTTATTGGATAAAGTTGACTGAGATTATTTTGATAACCTGATATTTATATTCATATTTGTCAAAGAATATGTTCAAATTAATTTTTTTTTTTTTTTCCCCTCCCCCACCTTTCAGTGGCCAAGAAACTCTGCCAATGACAGAAGATTTTGCAATTGATATTCCTCAAGTGTGTGATTACTTTGGTGAAATATTTGGTAAGTACCAGTCATCAGAGTATGATGCAATAGTTAGCAACTGTTTTCTATCAGAAAGAAATTGTCAAAATCAAACCTTTTTAACACACTTTTCTTCCGCCAACAGCTCCTTGCCTGAATGACAATGCAGTTTCGCTTCAACGACTCTGGGATTTATCAAGATATGCTGAAAATAAGAGTGCTGATGTCTTTGCCAGTATATTAGCCAAGGCTGCTAAGATTATTGTAAGTATTGTATTCATTATTTAAATAACCAGGAAAAGATTAACATGTGTTTGACATTATTAATCCAATGCTGTCAGAAAACTAGAGTTCACTGTAATTTTTGTGAAATGTTTACATATAAATATATGTTCCACAAGTACTAAGCCACCAAGGATGCAATTAGACCTAGTGACCTCCCTGATTTCCCCTTTTCATTGAATTTTTCCCCTTTTCATTAACTAATGCTGTTAAAATCATACTGTCTATAATAGTAAAACTAAGGTATGGTGCTGATGTACTGATAGCAGTATAAGGTTAAAGAGAAGATTTACCGAAATCAAGGGATATTGTAAACAGACGAGATAGGTATTAATGTCCATCACTTTAACCATCTACATGTAAAGATAACTTATAAACTAAACTGTGTGTGTGTGGGGCATTTATTAACATGCCATCCCCATCAACATTGGTTTAAAATTGAAAATAGGTGTTGCTATAAATGTAAATACTAAATTCGCACACATTTTACATGATTATGTTGGTATTAAGAAAATAACCAATCTTGTGTTTTCAGAGTCCCAATAAAGTAGCCGATCTCTGGAATTCATCAGGACTAAGTTGGTCTAGTATAGTTCCTCCTGGTGCCAATGTTGAGGAGTTCCTTGCCAAGCGTGTAAGTACCTTGTTCCTCATGTGATGGCAATTTGTACTGTGGAAGGAATGTAGTGGGTGGGGTGGAGGAATATTTAATATGTATGTATGTATGTGTGTGTATGTATATATTTATGTGTATATAAGTGTATATATGTGTATATAAGTGTATATATGTATATATAAGTGTATATATTATATATATATGTGTGTATATATATATATGTGTGTATATATATATATGTGTGTATATATATATATATATATATATATATATATATTATATGATATATATAATATACATATATATATATATATATACACATATATTTATATATAAATATATATATATATATATATATATATATATATATATATATATTATATAATATATATATTATATATATAATATATATATATCATATATATATATATATATATATTATATATATTATATATTATAGCATATATATATATATATATATAATATATATGTATACATATATATATAATATATTGTATACATATATAATATATATATATAATATATTATATATATATATGTATGTATCATATATATATGTATGTATAATTCGATATATTATATGACGTATATATATACTGTTGTATATATTTATATAATATGTATAATTGAATATGATATGTCTATTATATAATATATGTTGTTTATTATATTATGATGTATTTATTTTATATGTATTTTAATTATATATATTATGAGGATAAAATATTATGTATATTATTTAGTATATATATATATATGTTATATTTTTGTATATTATATTATTGATATATTATTATATGTATATATTATTTGTTTATTAATGTATGTATGTATATATTTTTGGGGGGATTTATTATGTTTATTTTATATATATGTTTTTGTATTGTATGTATGTATTTAATAATTATAAATTATAATTTTTTTTTTATGATTTTGTTTTTTTTTTTCCCAAGAAGATACTTCATGCAGCATATGGTTAATTTTCTTCCCCCTTTGCAGTGGGGATTCACATTGCCTAGCAATCTGGAAATAAAGGTGGTAAACCCTCAAATTTTGGGCGAGTTTATTAGGTTGTTTAAGAAGCAACTAATGAAAAAATTTTATGGAGATGTAAGTCACGAAGGGTATGCCTTGGTGTGGGCATTACTAGATGTAAAAACCCAGATGTTGAAAGTGTTTGTGCATGTGTGTATACACAAGTACACACATACACTTAAACGTACACGTGTGCATACACAAGTACACACATACACTTAAACGTACACGTGTGCGCGCGCACACGTAATCAAACACCCGTACACGTAAATGTACTTGCGCGCGCGCACACCTAAACGTACTGTAAACGAACACGCGTACACCTAAACGTACACGCGTGCGCACGCACGCGCGCACACCTAAACGTACACGCGTGCGCACGCACGCGCACACACGTAAACGTACACGCGTGCGCACGCACGCACGCACGCACACACGTAAACGTACACGCGTGCGCACGCACGCACACACGTACACACGTAAACGTACACGCGTGCGCACGCACGCACGTACACGTAAACGTACGCACGCACGCGCACACGTAAACGTACACGCGTGCGCACGCACGCACGCGCACACGTAAACGTACACGCGTGCGCACGCACGCACACACGTAAACGCACGCGGGAAACGCACGACACATTTTAAACACACGTGCAGACGCAATGAAAATGTCCAACACACACACCCCACAAAAACAAGTACAGGCCGTGATTTTTAAAAACTTTTCACCCCTAATTTTCTTTCATTGCTTCATCTATTAGTGAAATAAAGTTTTTTACCCTTTTTATATATTAAAGTAATTTTTTCCTTTTCGGGAAAATATAAAAAAGGATTTTAAAGGGCACAAATTCATACGTGCCTTGGTGACCGCCTTAGTGGAAAGTCAAGCTATGAGTAAGTGGCATTTGGGTGCAGTTCAAAAAGAGAATATTGTGGGGTGTGATTTTAGTCCTGAGACCTGAGAAGTTTTTGGAATCATGTTTTGGAAATTACTTGTCATTGGGTCTGTTTGAGTTGTGTTAAGTCTGTGTAAAAAGAAAATTTAAGTGTTTTCCCCCCCCCCCCCCATCTTCACCTCCCAGCTTCCAATGATGGTTCCTCAATCCGTGTTACTGAAGACTTTGAGGAGAAATTAAAAAAAACGTTGGCTGTGGGCTCAAATTTTTGGGACAGCGTGACATTAAACTACGTGTTTTTATGTTACAAGCTATCATGTAAGCATAAAAATCCCAGGTTTGTAAAGGTTGTTTTCTTGCCGGATTTAAAGAGCAGTATTTGTTCTATAGTTTTTTCTCTCTCTCTCCAAGTGTTTGGTATGTGATTAAATCTAATCTGTTCATGTTTCCATTTCAGGTCTTCTAGAAAAGTGTTTTAATGCCTTTTATGACTCTGATGTCGTGTCTGAAGAGGCCTTCGATGAGTGGGCCAAGTCTGTGGATCCAGAGGAGCAGGAGGGAAAAGGAGTTTGTGTTAACCTTGTTAAGAGCTTCATGCGATGGTTAAAAGAAGCTGAAGTAGAAGGAGAAACTCATACCTAAGCTCCTTTTAAATATGAACCCTATTATCTTCCCTCAGTAGCTGCCCACTATACCAGGTCAAGTTCTTTTGTAACTGATGGACACGGATATATAAGGAAATGTGAGCAAAGATGAAGTGAAGTTGGAGCCAAAGCCAGATATAATTGCGCCACAATCTAGTGAAGTGTCGAGCCTGGGAGAAGAGGCAGATGCTTCTATATATACACCCACCCTTTTCCCCTTAAAGTGATGGGGTGCCACTGGCTGGAGCTCGGACCGTCTCCCTGTTGTCTCGCTCTCGGAAGGAGAGAGAGCTACACTGCAGGCAAGACCTGAGCGATGGCTGGAGCATGAGGTGGACTCGGACTTAGTCATGCTGCCCTAATGTGTTTTTTATATTGTAAATTAGTGCATATGCACACGGACAAATGGTTAATAGTGTTCTGTGAAAGTGCGTATAGTGAATTATAAGAATGTTTTGTAATATTTGCTAGGGTGAGCATCAGTTGCATATTAATTGTTATTGTGTTATAAAATAGTAAAATGGAAAACTGCATTCCCTTCACTTCCAAGATAATGAGTGATTGTATAGAGGATATATGCATTTAGATACTTGAAGCTCAGTTACTTGTTTACAGCTTGGCTCCTCATATGTTTTGTAAATTATGGCTCAAATTCTGTGATTTATTTTGTATATTTATATAAATATTTAAAAAGTCATGTACAGACCCGAGCATGTGCCTATGGCTGGAGGATATGCTTGCTGGCTGCTGTCAACTCATGAACTCTCCCATTATTCAGGGACATCGACCCACTGTTGAGTTTGAATATGCAAAATGTGACATTTGCAACCTGCAGCGAGTCGCTGTGTGTCCCGTTGAGTGCTTGCTACTCTGCTAGTTGTTATGCCGAGGCAGCCGGGCCCCGGCCTGTGCCCTGGACTGTGTGACCTACAGGCATGGCAGTGATCTCCCATGACCATGCCTGACACGACCATCCCCTTCCTAGGCAGACGCTTGATCCGTGCTGTCCCTTTTTTGCTGCTGCTGTGCTTTGCTACAGATTACAGTGATTGCTGCCCTGTTATGAGTACATTTTTTGTGGCATAAATACTGTGACCTGTTTTGACCAGACGGACTCGTGACCACGTGCTAATTAGTGAGTTGGGCACAGGACGGAGTTCAACTTCTCGTATCGTTAATGCGGTAATATAAGCAAAATGGAAAACTGGGGTTATATTTAAGATGAAGTGCTATAAATGAATATTGTAAACCATATCGCCTCTGAAAATAAATTTAATATTTACAAACTATACTTTCTAATTTCCTGATCGTTGTATATAAAAGTGTAGGCTCTCAATGTGATCGTTTTTTTTTTTTTTCCCATAATAAGATAAAGATGGTAAAAATAGTTTGCCAGTCTATATTTTTTTTTAGAAAGGGAAAACAAGCAATTTATGTAGCTGTACCTTTGTTAAAAAATAGTAACTTCATCAAAATGTACCTTGTCTTCAACTATAGTTTCTTATTGTACTAGACTCAGCTACTTAATTATTAGTTTTAATGTTCAAATATACTTCAATTCTAGTAAAATTAGGAAGCGTACATACATTGCTCACAAAATACATTGAGATTATTCAAGTCTCAAAGATGTCTGTCAGATAGTCTGGAATTCTGACCTGTTTTCTAGAATAGTATTATCTATGAGAATAAAACCATTACATGTCTCATCATATACAGGTTGAGGCTTTAGATAACATTAACAATGTTCGACTAAATTTATTGGCGAGTGGCTATTTATGGATTGTCCAATTATGCTCAACATGCTAAAATCTAACGACCATCCCATACTGGTGTAATGTATTTGACCAGAACGATGATAGTACATAGTACTGTTAGTTTCTACCCATGATTCGACACGAAGTCCAAAGGAGTCCAAAACTGGCATCTTTAACTCTGCAAGTTACATTACCAATACAAGCACAGATGTAACACAACACACATACCTATTTAGAACTAAAACAGTGATAGCTGTTGGGGAAAAAAATGGCAACTGGCAAGTAAGAAACAGAATTTTAAATGCACAAGAGTATTTCGGCAAAATTCATCCTTAAAACACTTATATGGAAAATGAAGGACCAATAAGTGCTGTTCAATACCCCCCCCCCACTCCCCCTACACTTTTCGGTATCCCCCCATCCCTTGTTCTTTGTTG
>NC_051428.1:29488672-29493672 GCF_015228065.2 Penaeus monodon | reverse complement strand
TTTTTTTTTTTTTTTTTTTTCTATTAGTATATGATCAAATTTACAATATAAGCTATATAATATTATACTATTAAAAAATCAAACTATAAATTATGATAAATACTTAAACTATTTTATTTATTATATATATAAAATATGCAATAAATTATAACATATAGTCATATATAATATAATAATAAATATTTTTAAATACACACAATATCTAAATACATATATATATATATATAATATATATATATATTTTATTATATAATATATATATATATATATATGATAATATATATATTAATATATTATATATATATTATATATATATATATATATATATATATATAAAATATATAATATATATATACATTATACATACATAACATATCTGTCTTATATCTCTCCTATTTAGCAGTACTTTTATCTTATAGTATATATTTTACATACAAAACATTATAGATATTATCCCTTTCTTATATATAAATTTGGTATTTAAAATGTGTTTTATATATATATAACCTTTTTATGAATATTTATCATAATTTGTTGTTCTAGAGAAAAATAGTCATACTGATGGAAGTTATACATTTCCATGAAAAAATCTTTACTGATGATGTGTCAGAACTCCTTTAATTCATGATGAACTAAACTTGAGTGATTGATTTTAGGCCCACCACATCAAGTGTTTCCGCGGCCTCCGCGGATCGGCAAAGGCCATCCTTATTTACATTAGTCATACTGTTTTCTTCTGTTACTATGCTTACTAAAAAAGAAAAAGACAAATTTCCCCTGGATATCTGAAGAAACACTAAGTAAAATTGAAACAAGAAGATGCCTAAAATCAAAGGGTATCAATAATCCAGTTGAAGAAGTAATTTACAAAAAACAAAATACAAAAATTCAAAGATTATTGCAACGAGATACGGTAAAATATTCAAATGAACATTGCCAGAGAACTAAAAACTGTTCTATCAATAAGACAACTAAAGAACTCTACCAAGGAGTATGAAACATTACACGAAAATTTAAACCTACAATGGACACTATCAAAACTGAAGATGGGCTTCTTTTATGAGATGGAAAAGAAGTCAAAGATAGATGGAATCAATATTGTTCCAACCTTACAAAAGAATAAAGATCTAACAACAACATTAATCAGGCTCAATGGCAGCGAAGATGAACCACCGCCACTGCTAAAACGAAGTTATAAAAGCCATAAAAGAACTAAAGAATAACAGGATCCCGGTAATAGATGAAATAACAGCAGAACTAATCAAGAATGCTGGTGAAAGTGTTGAATACTTCTACAAATTTTGTACGAAAATTTGGAATGAAAGAAGATGGCCAGAAGACTAGGTAAAATCAGTCTTTACTCCATTACCTAATAAAAATTATTCCCCTTTGGGAAAAGAAAATGAAGTTGAATTTAAAGAGAAGAAATTGCAGACGAACAAGCAGGTTTTCGCCCTGGAAAAGGTACCCGAAACCAGATTCTAAATCAGAAATGATCGTGGAGAAAAACGGAGAACATCGGAAGGACCTGTACCTGTGTTTCATCGATACTTGAAAGATTTTGATACTGTTGATCGCAATATCCACGGAATAACATGAACGATATGAAATTTCCAAACACATCATCCAACTAATAAAAGCCATGTATGACCAACAACAAGCAACTGTAAGAACCACTTATGGGTTAACAGAATGGTTTCGAAGTCAAACAAGGAGTGCAACAGGGTTGCATTCTGTCTCTGCACCTCTTTAACATATATTTTGAAACAATTATGAGAGATGCTCTAGAGAAATTTGAAGGAACTGTGGATGTTGGAGGATACAAAATATCAAATCTAAGATACGCCGATGATATAGTTTTAATTGCCAGCAGTATCATTGAACTACAACTACTAGATAACATGTTGAACATGTTACAATCAATGGAGGGTTGTGGAAAATGTGAAAGAGTTCACTTATCTTGGAGTTGTTTTAACTAATACATATGATGATTCACCGGAGATAAAAAGAATTACCATAGCCAAAAACGCCAAAGTTGCTCTCAATGACATCTGGAAAGACCAAAGCATTACCTTGTGGACAAAGCTGAGGTTATTGAACTCATTAATTTTCCCAATTGCGTCATATGGTTCTGAGTGTTGGGTGCTGAAGAAGATAGACAAGAAAAAGGTCAATAGTTTTGAAATGTGGTGTTACAGACAAGTACTACATATTAACTGGACAGAAAAGAAAACGAATGATAAAGTGCTGAGAAAAATAAATTGTTGTTCCTTTTGAACAAAAGGAAACAAAAGTTTATTGGCCATGTGATGAGAAGTAAAAGTATTGAGAAAAACTTGCTGACAGGGATGGTGATAGGAAACAGAGGAAGAAGCAAACCGAAAACAAGACTGAGCGACAACATCAAAGATATTTGTGGGCTGACGATGGTACAAGTGGAAAGAAAAGGGCAAGATCGAGTTGAGTGGCGAAGGATGGTGGAGAGGTCCACGGCTGCTCAAACATGAGCATACCGTTATGATTGATTGATGCTTACTAATGTGTTGCTCTTACACATTAACTGATTTCCCCCCAAAAAAAGTCACAGTTGCACACCCCTGAAGGTATTATTTATGAGGCTAATATGAGCGGAGGAGGGTCGCCACGATGAACAATACGAGTTGCGAGAAAACAAGAGAGTAGCTTGATTTACGATGTAAACAAACCTCATACGATCTCGCATATGCGTTGGTAAATCCGGACCTATACAGGAGATATGGCCGTTGTTTGCATCGTAAATCAAGCTACTCTCTCGTATTTATTTATAATTACTTTCTTCTTTTAACGGTATGTTCATGTCTGAGCCGCCGTGGTCACAGCATGAACTTAATTGTAGTTTTCATGTTGTGATGCTCTTGGAGTGAGTACGTGGTAGGGTCCCAGTTCCTTTCCACGTAGAGTGCCGGTGTTACCTTTTTAGGTAATCATTTCTCTATTTATCCGGGCTTGGGACCAGCACTTGACTTTGGCTGGCTTGGCCACCCCGTGGCTAGGTAGGCAAACATAATATATGATTTTTTATTTATCTATCTATCTATCTATCTATCTATCTTTTCTATCTTTTATCTATATATAAAATGTATATCTATATCTGTCTATCTATCTATCTGTATAATATACATATATATATATATATATATATATATATATATATATATATATATATATATATATATATATATATATATGTATTTATTTATATTACGCATATAGATAGAGACAGATGGATAGATAAATGAATATAATTATGATTTTCCTTTATTTGCTTCACTGTCATGTGGTCCTTTGTTCCAACTTACAGATGATTACTAATCTCTTTTTTTCTCGTGTAACGTAATTCGTTATAAAATCGTCTCTTATCGACAAGTAATACGCATATGACTCCTTTTGTAAAATATGTAGTTGTTTTCATTGTGTATATTAATCTTTTATGTATTAAATGCTGTTTAATCACATTTAGGTGAGTTTTTTCATAAGAAACTGTCATTGGTAAACTTCATTAGTGCTGCCTCAATCAGCGGTTAACGCTCTGTGATTGGTCGAATTTTTTTCCCGAGCTAACTCTGATTGGTTGTTCGAGTTGTTTCTTTTAGGAAATAAAGCCCCACATCCCTAACATTAGGAAATAGGGTCGTAACGGTTAGGAGACCTCTACGCTCTCGTGTTGGGTGTTCGAAAATGGGTCGTAACGACCCCTGTTTTACAGTAGGGGTATAGCAAGTGACTCATATGAATTATACCTAATACCCGTAGAAAAGAGACGATTTATAAACCTTACACAAGAAAGAACAAAGAAAAAATATAGATGAGTAATTATCTGTAAGAAGGACTAAAGGACCAAATGACTGACTTCAATAAAGCAAATAAAGGAAAGTCATAAGCCTTTAATATCAGTAAATATCTTGGAGATTGTTGCAAATGGTCACTTTCACTGGTAACAACCTTTATTAAGAATCACCACCTTTTCCAATAAACTCTTATAAATTTTGATATCTCTATATATCATATACATATATATATATATATTATATATATATATATATATATATGTGTGTGTGTGTTTTGTGGTGTGGGGTGGTGTGTGTGTGTGGGGTGTGTGTGTGTGTGTGTGTGTGTGTGTGTGCGTGCGTGCGCGCACGCGCGCGTGCGTGTGTGTGTGTAATGCAAACACTATAATATAAGTATAATAAAGTTATATATATATATTCAATATAAAAATATATTCAATATATGTATATTTTAATATATATATATTTTCCATCCATCATCCATCCATCACCTCCACATCCATCCATCCACACCACACACCCCCCCCAAACACACACAACACAGAAAACGCAAAGCACCACACACACACACCACACACACACACACAAACTATATATTTTATATTTTATATAATATATATCTATATATATATATATTATATAGAGAGAGAGAGAGAGAGAGAGAGAGAGAGAGAGAAAGAAAAAAATATCACACACATCCATATATCTGTTTATCTCTGTCTCTCTCTTACTCAGTATTTTTTCTCATTAATAATAATAATAATAAAATCAAAAGCATTTCATTATAACTTCATAAAGATATTATGATCCACTACAACAAATTTGTTATAATAATCCAGTAAAACTTTTTTTTCATTATTCATCAGAAAGTAATGCCTTGATTCCATATTATATTATGGTATTAAGAGTTGTGCTATATATTTAAAAACCTTTTATTAATGAATATTCATTATAATTTTTTGTTCTAGAGACAGTTATGCATTTTCATTCAAATTTTGTACCTCGGATGTGTATTCCTTTAATTCATGATAAACAAAACACTGAGTGAAATTTTTATTAAAGGTCCACATCAAGCAGGGGGAATCCTCTTTAATTCTTACGCTATCGCATCATTCTACAAAAAGAAGAAGACGAAAAAAAATCTCTCATCTTATTTCCACACCAACTGGACTG
>NC_051428.1:29476172-29483672 GCF_015228065.2 Penaeus monodon | reverse complement strand
TTGTACAAAGTTTGTAGTAGAAGTATTCAACACTTTCGCCAGCATTCTTGATTAGTACTGCTGTTATTTCATCTATTCCCGGGCTCTTGTTATTCTTTAATTCTTTTATGGCTTTTATGACTTCGTCTAGCAGTGGTGGTGGTTCATCTTCGTTGTCATTGAGTCTAATTAATGTTGTTGTTAGATCTTTATTCTTTTTGTATAGGTTGGAACAATATTAATTCCATCTATCTTTGACTTTTTTCCATCCCATAAAACAAGTCCATCTTCAGTTTTGATAGTGTCCATTGCAGGTTTAAATTTTCGTGTGATGTTTCATACTCCTTGGTAGAGTTCTTTAGTTGTCTTATTGATAGAAACAGTTTCAATTCTCTGGCAATGTTCATTTAAATATTTTCCTTATCTTGTCGCAATAATCTTTGAATTTTTGTATTTTGTTTTTTGTAAATTACTTCTTCAACTGGATTATTGATACCCTTTGATTTTAGGCATCTTCTTGTTTCAATTTCACTTAGTGTTTTTTCAAATATCCAGGGGGAATTTGTCTTTCTTTTTGGCGATATTATTTAAGAGCGCTCAGTAAGAGTTCTTTTCTTCTTCCACAATCATTGGTGTTTTATCTTCACATTGATGAGGTACTCAAATTTGTTGGACACTGTATTTGTATTGTTATCAAGAGTTTGTAGTCGAGTTTAGAGTGTGGTGTTGGATGCTCCATCTTTTTAGTCTTATTTAAAGTCGATAGTTAGTAGTTGGTGTCACTGTTCAGTCGCACCAGGTCTTGTCTGGCAATTTTATGCAACTTTTCCATTTTGGTTCAGCACAATGTGGTCAATTGTTGCGTGTTCTTTTGTCTGGTGAAAACCCACGTGTTACAAGTGTCTTGGTGGTGTTGAACAAGGATTGGCTATAACTCGATTATATCTATATACTTATATAAATATATATATATATTATATATATATATATATATGTAGGGTGTGTGTGTGTGTGTGTTGTGTGGTGTGTGTGTGTGTTGTGTTGGTGTGTGGTGGTGTTTTGTGTGGTTTGTTGCATATATATATATATTATTATATATATATAATATATATAATAATATATAATTATATAACACATAAACACAGAGATATACATTTATAGACAGCATGTAAATCCTACGCCATAGGTTAATCACCAGCATTTAACAGTTCAGCAGGGATGCCGCAGATACCCTCTGCTTTACCACTTCTTTGGAGAGGTCCTAACGTCAGTTAGGGGGGTGATCCTGGATGGTGAATCCAAACGGGATCTCGACACTTCCTCTCAGAAGTACCGAGATCTGTCACCAGACAATGATGCAACACGATCCCTGTCAGACAGCCACACAAACTTCATCTGTGACTCCAGTATCCCGCGAGATGATATCTGTCGCTCTTGGGGGTCGCCAGTCGATTCTGAGCGCACGGGTTTCACAGTGAAGTGTCCACAGAGTACAGAGTCTGTCAGGTTGCGGGTGCGAAACGGCCAGAGATAGCCTCAGCAAATCCTCAGGCACACTCCCTATCCCTCAACCTGTACACATGAAACACCATAGGGTGATCAATGGACCGACAGGGAGTTTTGAAGTGGACTAATCTATGATCATTACCACAGAACATGGCACTCCGATCTACCCTGCAGTTCTGAGGATCCTTCAGCAAGTGCTAACGAAGATGTGTTGATCTCCTTGGCGACTTTACTGTATCGCTGTGCCATATCCAACGGTGCGGCTCAGAGCGCTGTTACTAAGAGCCAGAAATCTTCAATTTGTGGGACCTGCAAAGATTCGGAAAAGGAGGGCTATTTTCTCCTAGCCAAGATCTCATAGCCAGTTCGATCGTAGCCAGATACCACACTGAAATCACTCAGAACAGTGCAGATATATCGCCGAGGACAGATGCAAGTTGGGCGTAAAACCTCTTTCACGTCAAATTTACAAACATCAGTATGAGCGTACACAGCAATAAGAGAAATGAAGCCAAATGAAGCTTTAGTTTCAGTACTATCATGCACTCATCGACCGGAGTGACCTCTACTACCGAGTGCTGAAGTCTGCTACAGATGATTATTTCTACTCCCTGAAGATGTTGACCATCGCTGCAGCCCGACCAATAATAGGTGCAACCACCCACATGGATCTTGCCGCTACCAGGTCTTCTCACCTCGAGAGAGCAGCCAGCTCAACTCTCAGTCACTTCAGTTCCCTCGACAGCAGAGGCAACCGACCATCCTGCAGCAAAGAGCGGCAGGATTTAGTAGGAAGCCAAGGGGTGTCCACACGCCGGTGGGCCATGACTCCGTACCTTTAGAGCCTCCACAGTTCAGCCTAGGACCGTAGGTGCCTAGTTTCCATAGGTAGCCACGAGGAGGGACTGTAGAAGCCTTGATGATGAAGTGGCTATTACATTTATATTTAAAACACACACGCGCAAACGCGCATAAATATATACATATATATATAATATATATATATATATATATATAATATATAATAGTATATATATATATTATATATATTATATAATATATATATTTAAATGTATATATATATAGTATATATATATAATATATGGATTATAATATTAATATGAAGATATAAGTATATCTATGATTATGTATATACTATACTACAACACACACACCACACACACACACCACACACCACACACACACACACACACACATATATATATATATATCAATATATATATATATAAATATATATATATATATAACATATATATATATATAGTATATATATTATAATATATTATTATTATATATTAGTATATAGATATATCTGTGTGTGTGTGTGTGTGTGTGTGTGTGTGTGTGTGTTGTGTGTATGTGTTGTTTATGTATTAGACAAAATTTTTTTAAATGTTTGTGGACCTCCGCTTCCTTTAAGCCCAGCATGGAGCGAGAGAGGAACAGATGAAGAGGCTAAAAATGTCTGGGGAGAAGAGAAGAGTTGCTGAAAATCGTAAGAGAGGCGACTGAAGTCTTTGGATCGCGTCGTAAGAGAAGGAGGCCTGGAATGTGATGCTCTGAGAGGTACGGCGTTCCACAATTGCTTACGTTCGGAAGGATATGGCATCGCAGGGGATGAATGAATATGTATGTATACATATATGTACATATATGTTTATATATATGTATACACACACACACACACACACACACACACACACACACACACACACAACACACCTATATATATATATATATATATATATATATATATATAGATAGAGTAGATAGATAGTAGATAGATAGATAGATAGATAGATAGATAGGTAGATAAAGATATAGTTCTATATATACATATCTATACACAAACACACACACACACATATATATATGTATGTATATATATATATATATATATATATATATATATATATAATATTATATATGTATATATATATATATCATAATATATATATATAATATATATTATATATATATATATATATAAACATACATACATATACATATATATGTATATATGTGTGTGTTTTTTCCTTTCCCATTTTGTTTGATTTCGTAAGAAATATGGAAAAAAGAAAAGGCAAAAAAGGAGGTAACAGAAGAAATGGGGGAGAGTGTGAGAGATCCTCAAGCGCCTTCGCGTAATGGAGAGAATGATACGCAATGTCCTGTTCTCCGCCTTTATTTCACGATATCTGGCAAGCATTTGAAAATTTCTGGATGCTCAGCCGCGCAGGGGAACCCCCTCTGTATGCTTACGCTATTGCATCATTCTACAAAAAGAAAACAAAAACAAAACAAAAAATCTCTCATCTTCTTAGTGCCACACCAACTTGACTGATCACCTTCTTAGCAGCGTAAGTTTTGCAGTTGCAACGCGTTCTTCACGGTATTGCAATTTCCTGTATCAAGGCTATGTTTGATGAGATTGGTAATGGCATCGACCTGGCTTTGCTCCGGGCAGTTGCAGTTGTAGTTGTTTCTGTCAAGTTGCGTCAACAGGCCTGGAAAAGTAGAAATTTGGAGTCAAGTTGATTATTTTGAAAGCATTGCATAATAACAATAATAATAATAATAATAATAATGATAATAATGATAATAATAATAATAATAATAATAATAATAATGATAATGATAATAATAATAATAATAACAATAATAATAATAATAATAATAATAATGATAATGATAATGATAATGATAATGATAATGACAATGATAATGATAAATGATAATGATAATGATAATGACAATGCTAATGCTAATTCTAATTCTAATTCTAATGCTAATGATAATGCTATGAAATGACAATGACAATGATAATGATAATGATGATAGTGATAATGATAATGGTAATAATAATAATTCATTGGTTGCCTTTCCTTCCTTCGCTTCTGAAGAAAGAGACGAAGGAAGGGGCTCGAGACACGAGATATGGGTGAGGGTGACGGTGTTCGGGTTTCGGTCTTGCTGGCAATAAGGATGACAGTGACTATTATGTGAACTATTGGTGATGATGTGGTTAATTCTAATGAAATAGTGATAACAATGATGCTGATAATGATAGTAATGATAATAATGATAATGATAATGATAGTAATATTGATAATGATGATAATGATAATGATATTATTAACATTAATGATAATGATAACAACACCAAACAATACTGCTACTACTATAATAATAATGATAAAATGATAACAATTATGATAATGATAATGATAATAGCAATACTACTACCACCACTTCTACTACTACTTTTACAACTAATAATGACAATAATTATAATTACGATAATTATAACAAAAATAATCATGATAACAGTAATAACAATAACAAAAGCTAAATCAGTAATAATGAGAATGATATCTATCATTATTATCAATATACTAATGATGATAACAACGAACATCATTATTATCACAAATTATTCACGAAATGTAGCGATATTTCTAGAATGTCATTATACTGTTTCACTACATGCAGACCAGTGTAATCAAGACAATAAAAATGACCACAGAGGCGTTTCAAAGCAGAAGGCCTCACTGAACAGATCTGAACAAGGAACGGGGCGACCTCACACGCTTGTAGGCACAGTGCCACATGCAGAGAAGCCATGTGGTGTAAACAAACGTTACTCACTCCTGAAGGTGTTTGTCCTTGCATCGCACGGGTCGTGAAGCGTCGACAGCCACGCCATTGACCAGGCAGGATACTACATTGTGTTGGTTATTAACATTGAAAATGCTTCTGATTTCCTCTACGGTTGTGGGGTTGTTGATGCGATGCTGTCGAGCAGCTGCTGGATACTCTGGCCCGCGCACGACCCAACGACCACCACGAGGAGACACAAGGACAAAGCTTTCCTGCGAAAGTAGAGGTTTATGACGTAAGGGAAATAAACGTGGTGGTGGTAACGAGTTCAATGACACATTTCTTCCGAGGATGGGAAAAGAAAGGAGGGCGTATGTACTAAATCCTTGTGCTTGACTGTGAGGCACTTATTTAAACTATGATAATTAAACATAAGATCAGAAGCGAATCATTTCATCTTATAAAGCTAATCGAAAAACAATGGTGCATGAATCAGTTTGAGTTGGACAAACTAATGCAATTGTATCTATTCTATATATGAGTGTACTTCATAACAGAAAAACACTTCTTTTAGCCATTTATATACACACTTTAGGTAACATTTTCAGCAGATATGCCTCTATATTTATAAAGTGAATTCATTTGCTGATATGATATATATATTAATTGCAAGGCAGAACTCCCCTTCCACCGGACATCTTAGTCCCTGACCCCGATTTGTCTGCTACCCATCACCCAGCTTGCAAGGTTTTCGAACACTGACAATTTCTCTCTTTAACTCTATAGCCCATCCCTCTCCTTACCTTTCTTAATGACGTATTACTCTCTTTACTCCTCTCCTTTACCTCTCTCTTTTTCTTATGTCTCTCTACCTCTCCTATTAACGTCTCACTTCACTTCCACTCCTTTCCTGACCAAAAGCGACGGCGCCCCTGTCCGAACCCGTTCCGCGTCTACTTACATGGTGCAGTGGAGGGAGACTCGTTATTGCAACTGTGCTCAGGTTTCTCTGCCTATATACTGACTAGGGCAAACGAAGGAGGGCTAACCCGCACAGCTGGATCCTGACAAGGTCGCCATGACCTTAGTTGCAACACACTGCAAAAAGGTATTATCCTCGGCGCCGTTTTCAGAACTTGACGTCTCCATGCGCGATGCTGACTAAACCGCGTCTCATTTTTCAAATTGATGGAGTTAGCACTTTGTAGGAGATTCTCGGGGATGAGTGTGTAGGAGAGGACTAACACAGGGAAATATATTGGTGTGACACAGATACATACATACATACATATATCTGTGTGTGTGTGTGTGTGTGTGTGTGTGTGTGTGTGTGTGTGTGTGTGTGTGTGTGTGTGTGTGTGTGTGTGTGACTGAGCACGCACATATGTGTATGGTTAGACTGCCGGCCGAGGCGTCCGTTGCCCTATCCCTTGCCAGTTGACGCAAGGAGCGATGCGCCGCCGATGGGAGGGACTTGCAGCGCCCTCGCAGATTCGTAGTCCCAAGACCAAAATTTCAAAGAAAACCAATTGCAAAATGACTGCTTTGAGACAATTTATTTTAAATATATATATATATTTTTCTATTTTTAATATATATAATTTTATATAATATAAAAATTATATAATTTTATAAAATATATAATTATATTTTTTTTGTTTTGTGTTGGGGGTGCGTGTGTGTGTATGTAATCATACAAACAAAATTATTAAATATGTATATGTATATATATTTTATTTTATATATTATTTTATAATTTTATATTTTTAATATAATATATTTTATATATATATATTATATTTTATATTTTTTTAAAAAAATTTTTTGGGTTGTGTGTGTGGGGGCGTGTGTGTGTATGTATATACATACTTTACAAAATATATAAATTGTTATGTATTATTTTGGGGTATATATATATATATATATATAAAATTTTAATTTTTATATAAAATAAAATTATATAATATATATATTTTTATTTATACTATAAAGTTTGTTTTTTTGGGCTTTTTTAATAAAATCAAAAAATATAAATATTTTATTTTAAAATAATATAATATATATATAATATATAAAATTAAAATATTTAAAATATATAAATATCTTTTTTAATTTTTTAATTATATATTTATATAAAATATATATTACTATATATATATATATTAAAAAATAAAATTTTTTTATAGACATAATATCCCTATCATCCCACACACACCAAACCACACCCACACACTAAAAAACACACCACACACACAAATTTTTATAATATATATTTATATTATCTAAAAAAAAACCCAAAAAAAAAAAAAAAAAAATATAATTTTATTTTTTTTTTTTATTTTAATTTTTATGTTTTGGGGTTGTGTGGGGTGTTTTGGTTTTGTGTGTTGTGTT
>NC_051428.1:29467718-29473572 GCF_015228065.2 Penaeus monodon | reverse complement strand
TGTAAACAAACCTCATACGATCTCGCATATGCTTTGTAATCCGGACCTATACAGGAGATATGACCGTTGTTTGCATCGTAAATCAAGCTACTCTCTCGTATTTATTTATAATTACTTTCTTCTTTTAACGGTATGTTCATGTCTGAGCCGCCGTGGTCACAGCATGATACTTAATTGTAGTTTTCATGTTGTGATGCTCTTGGAGTGAGTACGTGGTAGGGTCCCCAGTTCCTTTCCACGGAGAGTGCCGGTGTTACCTTTTTAGGTAATCATTCTCTCTATTTATCCGGGCTTGGGACCAGCACTTGACTTTGGCTGGCTTGGCCACCCAGTGGCTAGGTAGGCAATCATATATATATGTATATCTATCTATCTATCTATCTATCTATCTATCTATCTATCTATCTATATATGTATATCTATATCTGTCTATCTATCTATCTGTATAATATACATATATATATATATATATATATATATATATATATATATATGTATATTATACAGATAGATAGATAGACAGATATAGATATACATATATAGATAGATAGATAGATAGATAGATAGATAGATAGATAGATAGATATACATATATATATGATTGCCTACCTAGCCACTGGGTGGCCAAGCCAGCCAAAGTCAAGTGCTGGTCCCAAGCCCGGATAAATAGAGAGAATGATTACCTAAAAAGGTAACACCGGCACTCTCCGTGGAAAGGAACTGGGGACCCTACCACGTACTCACTCCAAGAGCATCACAACATGAAAACTACAATTAAGTATCATGCTGTGACCACGGCGGCTCAGACATGAACATACCGTTAAAAGAAGAAAGTAATTATAAATAAATACGAGAGAGTAGCTTGATTTACGATGCAAACAACGGTCATATCTCCTGTATAGGTCCGGATTTACCAACGCATATGCGAGATCGTATGAGGTTTGTTTACATCGTAAATCAAGCTACTCTCTTGTTTCTCGCAACTCGTATTGTTCATCGTGGCGACCCTCCTCCGCTCATATTAGCCTCATAAATAAATACCTTCAGGGGTGTGCAACTGTGACTTTTTTTGGGGGGGAAATCAGTTAATGTGTAAGAGCAACACATTTAGTAAGCATCAATCAATCAATAACGGTATGCTCATGTTTGAGCAGCCGTGGACCTCTCCACCATCCTTCGCCACTCAACTCGATCTTGCCCTTTTCTTTCCACTTGTACCATCGACAGCCCGCAAATAGCTTTGATGTTGTCGCTCAGTCTTGTCTTCGGTTTGCTTCTTCCTCTGTTTCATATCACCATCCCTGTCAGCAAGTTTTTCTGAATACTTTTACTTCTCATCACATGACCAATAAACTTTTGTTTCCTTTTGTTCAAAAGGAACAATTTATTTTTCTCAGCACTTTATCATTCGTTTTCTTTTCTGTATATACACATATACTTGTCTGTAACACCACATTTCAAAACTATTGACCTTTTTCTTGTCTATCTTCTTCAGCACCCAACACTCAGAACCATATGACGCAATTGGGAAAACTAATGAGTTCAATAACCTCAGCTTTGTCCACAAGGTAATGCTCTGGTCTTTCCAGATGTTATTGAGAGCAACTTTGGCGTTTTTGGCAATGGAAATTCTTTTTATCTCCGGTGAATCATCATATGTATTAGTTAAAACAGCTCCAAGATAAGTGAACTCTTTCACATTTTCCACAACCACTCCATTGATTGTAACATGTTCAACATGTTATCTAGTAGTTGTAGTTCAATGATACTGCTGGCAATTAAAACTATATCATCGGCATATCTTAGATTTGATATTTTGTATCCTCCAACATCCACAGTTCCTTCAAATTTCTCTAGAGCATCTCTCATAATTGTTTCAGAATATATGTTAAAGAGGTGCGGAGACAGAATGCAACCCTGTTGCACTCCTTGTTTGACTTCGAACCATTCTGTTAACCCATAAGTGGTTCTTACAGTTGCTTGTTGTTGGTCATACATGGCTTTTATTAGTTGGATGATGTGTTTTGGAAATTTCATATCGTTCATGTTATTCCAGTGGATATTGCGATCAACAGTATCAAAAGCTTTCAAGTAATCGATGAAACACAGGTATAGGTCTTTCTGATGTTCTCCGTTTTTCTCCATGATCAATTTCTGATTTAGAATCTGGTTTCTGGTACCTTTTCCAGGGCGAAAACCTGCTTGTTCGTCTGCAATTTCTTCTCTTAACTTCAACTTCATTCTTTCAGCAATAATTTTCAACAAAATTTTGCTGCTGTGACTTGTTAATGCAATTGTCCTGTTATTGGAGGGCGTCACCTTTTTTAGGTATGGGAGTAAAGACTGATTTTACCTAGTCTTCTGGCCATCTTCTTTCATTCCAAATTTTCGTACAAAATTTGTAGGAGTATTCAACACTTTCGCCAGCATTCTTGATTAGTTCTGCTGTTATTTCATCTATTCCCGGGCCTATTTATTCTTTAGTTCTTTTATGGCTTTTATAACTTCGTCTAGTAGTGGCGGTGGTTCATCTTCGCTGCCATTGAGCCTGATTAATGTTGTTGTTAGATCTTTATTCTTTTTGTATAGGTTGGAACAATATTGATTCCATCTATCTTTGACTTCTTTTCCATCTCATAAAAGAAGCCCATCTTCAGTTTTGATAATGTCCATTGTAGGTTTAAATTTTCGTGTAATGGTTCATACTCCTTGGTAGAGTTCTTTAGTTGTCTTATTGATAGAACAGTTTTTAGTTCTCTGGCAATGTTCATTTGAATATTTTACCGTATCTCGTTGCAATAATCTTTGAATTTTTGTATTTTGTTTTTTGTGAATTACTTCTTCAACTGTATTATTGATACCCTTTGATTTTAGGCATCTTCTTGTTTCAATTTTACTTAGTGTTTCTTCAGATATCCAGGGGAAATTTGTCTTTTTCTTTTTTAGTAAGCATAGTAACAGAAAAAAGGTATGACTAATGAAAATAAGGATGGCCTTTGCCGACCCGCGGAGGCCGCGGAAACACTTGATGTGGTGGGCCTAAAATCAATCACTCAAGTTTAGTTCATCATGAATTAAAGGAGTTCTGACACATCATCATTAAAGATTTTTTCATGGAAATGTATAACTTCCATCAGTGTGACTATTTTTCTCTAGAACAACAAATTATGATAAATATTCAATAACAAAGGTTACCTATATATATAAACACACCTCTTAATACCCTAATATGATATGGAAGAAAGGGATTAACTTACTCTATGAAATGCTTTTGGGTGATGTAAAAAAATACTATAAGATAAAAAGTACTGCGTAAGAAGGAGAGAGATATAAAGACAGATATCTATATGTATGTAATATATATATATATATATATATATATATATATATATATATATATATATATATATATATATATATATATATATATATATATATATATATATATATATATATATATATATATAAATAGATAAATATAGCTATAGATAGATATCAGAATTTATGAGTTTATTTATAAGGTAGTGAAGATTAATGGAGGCATTTACTTGTGAAAGTGATGCATTGCACCTAACTAGAAGAAGAAAAAAAAAAAATTATATATATATATATATATATATATATATATATATATATATATATATATATATATATATATATATATATACTTGCATTAAAGTCTCATGACTACCCTTTATTTTCCTTATTGATTTCAATATTTTGGAAATACTGTTTAATCACATTTTATGTGAATTTTTCTTAAAGAAACAGTCATTAGTAAACCTCATTACTGCTGTCACTGTTCAGCAGTTACCGGTCTGTGATTGGTCGATTTTTCTGAGTTAACGCTGATTGGTCGTTCGAGTCGTTCTTTTAGCAATATGGTCGTAAAGGTTACGAGACCCTACCATCTCGTTGTTTGGCGTTCGAAAATGGGTATAACGTGGCTAGTTGAGGAATCGTTGATACTTCTCGTAACTGTTACGAGAGAGATTAGTCAATCTGGCCCCAGAAGAGTTCTTTCTTCCGAGTTTAAAATTTGCAAGAGCACTTGCGTTTCGATTTAATATGTTGAGCAGGGTCTTCCATGGTCTTACACCAGAAACGGCCGATTCTTAAAAATCATTTTTAATAAATATTTTATGATAGCTGTCAGAGTATTACCACCTTCAATGGTATTTTTTTCATTTTTACAGTCATCCTATCTTACAATCTTGTTAATTTCTTTCTCTACCATTCATGTAATTAAAAGCACTGGTAATTGTTTACTAAGTGACGGTAGTAATTTCTTATTACCCCAGCCATTCCTAGAAATTCTTAAACATTGGCGTATGAACCAAACCCTTCCTGCTGGGAGCTTAGCCTTTGCCCACTGAGGCATTTGTCGTAACCTGTTTTCTTCGTTTCTGATGCTATTCTTAACCTGAGTAGATTATTTCATGTATCACTGTCTATTATCTACTTACTGAAAATTATCAGCCGCGACATCTAAGGTCTTTAGCGGCGTATTCAAAGTGCATCGATAGGGTGGGGATTGCGGGCAAAATCTCCAGGTTATTATGAAAAAAAATAAAAGTGTCGAAAAGAGTAAAATTAGTTAACGACTAAATAAGGTGCGACGAGGGCTAAGGCCTAAGGTAAGGGTGATCCCCTACATTGGGCCTCAGTCTCCCCATCCTAAGCTCCCCACGGCAACAACGAGGGAGGGGGGGGGTCACTGAGCGTAGCTTTCCCCGTTCCTTATGATATTGTCATTAAATTTTTCAGTAAATATATGTGTATTATGTTACACAACTTTATGCTGCAATTGCGACGGAAATACTATCAATCATGGGTGCATTGTGAAATTCATGATTATCAGTTAACCAAATTTCTTCCTTGACTTGCCAGATACAGTACACGTAAAGAGCACTATACTTGTGTATTCTTAACTCCCGCACGTATCTAAGAATGTGTATATGGATATATATATATATATATATATATATATATATATATATATATATATAATTATATATTATATATATATATAATTATATATTATATATATATATATTATATATTATATATATACATATGTATATACACATATACATATATATATACACATATACATATATATACACACATACATTTATACATATTAGTCTCACCCGCTTTTTGGTGGACTATAGAAGCGGCAGCTTTGTTTACATTTTAGTACTACGTAAGACTTGAATGGGTTTGAGTAAATCTCATAAGAAACCTGCATGCGCACTCTAGCTTGCTCTCTCTTCCTCCCTCCTCCGTCTCTCTCTCTACACTTTTCAGCAGCCGAGACCAGTCAGCAGATAACCTCGAGTACCTCGTTACTAAGAAACGCACGGATCTACTCAGGGAAAAGAGACTAATACTGTACATAGCAGTTAAAACAAAAATGAGGCAAACCGTTTTTCATGCATATTTTTCAGATACCATTTTAGTGAATTGCTCGCAATCATTATCAAAGTAATCTCATGCTCCAATCCTTTCATACAATACCTAAAATGTGAAAAATAGACAATTGCCGATTCTTCTGTCCAACGAAAATGCGTGCAGGCAGCTCTATATAACGTTTAACATAATTATTTATTGATTGATTTTTTTTGCCGCGTCAACATCTAAGGTCACTGGCGGCATATTCGAAATATAGCGATAATGTGCGGAAGTCCTATATGACATAAAAGGTCATATGGCGCTATGGAAAAGTAGATTTGCGAAAAGGTTAGGCATGAGTTAATAATTATGGTAACAGTTACAGGTTGAACAGAAATTGTGTAGTATGGTAGTGAAAGGTAAGAGGGTTAGTGTTGTTAAGGATGTTGGAAGAAAGAGT
>NC_051428.1:29460840-29467618 GCF_015228065.2 Penaeus monodon | reverse complement strand
GGGGGTGGGGGTTGTTGTGTGTGGGGTGTGTGTGGTTTTGGGGTTTTGTGTGTTGGGTTTTGTTTGGGGTTTTTTTGTTGTGTGGTCGTTTGCTGTAATTGCGTGTGTTGTATACATCCGTTCACAGACTCACAGACATATCAGTCACGTGACTCCAGAATTACGTAATTTTAGATCGATAAATCTGCATTAATCTTTTTTTTCTTCTTCTTTATTAATTTATCTATTTTTTGCATTACCGTTATTATGCTGTTCCCTTCACTTTTACTGTCCAGGTTGCAACATTATTCTATTTTCGACGATAAACTGTTCATCTCTTCTCCTTGCAACAATGTATGCAACCTCCCTGTTTCGTTCGTTGATTAAGTTTGGGTGTGCAATACTGTTGTGGGGAAGGAGGAGAAAGGGGGAGGAGGAGGAGGGAGAGGGGGGAGGGAGGAGGGAGGAGGGAGGAGGAGGGGAGGGGAGGGAGGAGGGAGGAGGGAGGGGGAGAGGTAGAGGGGAGGGAGGAGGGAGGAGGGGAGGGAGGAGGGAGGAGGGGAGGGAGGAGGGAGGAGGGGAGGGAAGGAGGGAGGAGGGAGGGAGGAGGGAGGAGGGGAGGAAGAGGGAGGAGGGAGGAGGGAGGAGGGGAGGGAGAGGGGGGGGATGGAGGGGGAGGGAGGAGGGGGGAGGGAGGAGGGAGGAGGGGAGGGAGAGGGAGGAGGGAGGAGGGGGAGGAGGGGAGGGGGGAGGAGGGAGGAAGAGGGGAGGGAGGAGGGAGGAGGGGAGGGAGGAGGGAGGAGGGGAGGGAGGAGGGAGAAGGAAGTTCATACCCATTCTCATAAGAATAATGCATATATGTGATATATATATATATATATATATATATATATATATATATATATATATATATATATAAAGAGAGAGCAAGAAAGAGAGAGAGGGGGGGGAGAGGGAGAGAGGGAGAGAGAGGGGAGGGGAAGGAGAAGGAGGAAGAGGAAAGATAGAATGAGGGAAAAATGAGGAGAAAGAGGGAGATGAGAGAAAAAGAGGGGGAAGGAGGGGAGGAAGAACGGGAGAGGATGACGGGTGAGAAGGATAGGAGGGAAGAGAAAAGGAGAAGGAGACGAGAGAATAAACTGAGAAGAAAAATTGTGATGAGGTAGCGTGCGGAGAGGAAGAGGGAAAACGGGAGAAAAGAATGGACAAGGGAGAGGAAAGGACGGAAGGTAATCATTGTAAGTCTAATAAAGCCCTGTGTTAATCATATGAGCAATATACGTTATATCAATTAAAAAAAAAAAAAAAAAAAAAAAAAAACTAGCTAAAACTATTGAAAATGTGCACAGATCGGATGCAGACAATGCTCAAAAACATTTAGAGAGAGTTTGTTTGCGTTGCAACGAAGTTTGCTGTTTACTTTGCTCAGGTGAATTCTTGCCATGTATATCAATCTCTATTTATAACTGTCACTGCGTTGTGACTCTGCTTCGGGTTTGTGATCCAGGAACGGACAATAATACTGAAGGAGACAAGGTCTGAGAAAATCGGATCTTTGAAAGTGTCTCAATGTGCATTTCTCTCTCTCTCTCTCTCTCTCTCTCTCTCTCTCTCTCTCTCTCTCTCTCTCTCTCTCTCTATCTATCTATCTATCTATCTATCTATCTTTCTATCTATCTATTTATCTATCTACCTATTTCTTCATTTTCCATTTTATTCCTCCTTACCCAAACAAGAAAAAAAAACTTATCGCCTAC
Organism: Penaeus monodon; assembly: GCF_015228065.2. NCBI lineage: Eukaryota > Metazoa > Arthropoda > Malacostraca > Decapoda > Penaeidae > Penaeus > Penaeus monodon. Next base: position 29,465,882 of record NC_051428.1, on the reverse strand, counting down.
TTTTGGCTCGTTCTTATTTGCTTCTCTTATCCCTCCTTCTAATCAAGCAGCATTTAGGGCGCAGCGAAGGGCGGTCCGATCCCCAAGCCCTGCAGTCTTTACGGAAAGCCAGAGCTTTTCCGTGCAAGTGAAACAAGAGAGCGCTACTTTCACGTGTTCCAAGGTTTGGCGCGCAAAACAGCTCCATCTACTCCTCAAAAGGCTTTAAATGTCATGACCGCCCCATGGTCAATGGCTGCCATGATTATGAATTCATGACATTGTATAAAATCGTTTACTGCCTCATGGTCATCACTACCTAGCACTACCAGATCGTCCAAACAAACGCGAGTCATTGTGCGCAAGGGGAGTTTCCTACAAGGACGCATTCTGATTGGTGGCTTGGCGTGTCATGTTGAAGCCGAACTGACCAATCGCAATCGCGCAATGTATGTGTGTATAGATCCTGCTTTGTCTATGTTCCTTTTCTCCGCTTTCTTGAGGTGTTTACTTGTAAATATACATGATGATAAGCATTTCACAAGCACAGGTAATGGCTGTGATCGAGAGAGAGAGTGTGCATATATGCATGTATGCATTTATAAACACAGACACACGTGTGTGTGTGTGTGTCTATTTATTTATATTTATATATACACACACAGACACATGTGTGTGTGTGTGTGTGTGCACATACACTATATATATATATATATATATATATATATATATATATATATATATATATATATATATATATATATATATATATATATATATATATATATATATATATATATATATATATATATGTACACACGCACGCACGCACGCACAACACACACACACACACACACACACAATACACACACACACACACACACACACACATACATAATATATATATATATATATATATATATATATATATCTATATATATATATATATATAAGAGAAGAGAGATAGAGAGAGAGAGAGAGAGAGAGAGAGAGAGAGAGAGAGAAGGAGAGAGAGAGAGAGAGAGGAGAGAGAGAGAAGGAGAGAGAGAGAGAGAGAGAAGGAGAGAGGGAGAGAGAGAGAGAGAAAGCTCCGTTCCTGTCGCGCGATTCGGGGGTCCAGTGAATGCTCCACCCTTCTCGGTCCTTCAGTTCTGATTAAGTTCTGATCGGCTGATTAAGAGCCACACATCAGTGGTTTTCTTCCTTCTCTCCTCTCCTCTCTCGTCCTGTTCTTGCGTTCAGGCTCCTCTCTCTCCTTTCCATCTTTATTCACAGAAAGATTCTTGAAAAGGTCTCTTCTTAGGTGGTTTAGTGCAAAGAATATCAAAGAAATGGTAACTTGTGAAGCCGTAAGTAACACTAAAAAAACAAGATATTTTGTACAATTGTAAACTAATACATAATTATCTAGAATAAGATGAAGAAAGTAATAGATTTAAAAAATGGCTAGTAAAGACCTTATAATTTGAAGTTGGAACATTGCTTCCCTGTAAAGGTGTATACCTGATCTGAAGGACAAAATAAGTTCTGAAAATATCGATGTAATCTGCCTACAAGAATGTAGAATAGCTGACGATAACCACATTCCTAAACTGAATTCACATATGGCATGCAGGCTTGCAACACATAACTCTTGCGTCATGTAAGTTAAAAAGACGTTGCCGCATACGCTTTTGCACCATTAGTCAAACCACAGAGGAACACAATCTCATGGTATCAAAGTTCTTGTTGGGACCTCATCCTTTAATAGTATTAATTTATAAGTCTAAGCAAATTTTATTGATCTTGACGAACTTCCCCTGTATTCAGTCAGAGCCCACGGTTATCGTCGGTGACTTTAATGCCAGGCATATCAGACTTAATGACCCTGTAAGATCAAACAGGAATGGGACTACAGTTTGTTAGCTTCCCATGAAAGTGTATAACTCATAGGTAATGATGAACCAACACATATATTTGGTAGAATACCCGATAGGTGTATAGGTTTTAATCTGTGAGACAATATATACGTCAAATATTATTCCAGATTTACTGTCTGAGATCAGAATCCCTTATGCTCCGATCACAGGCTCCAGGTTTCAAAGGAGAAGAATAACGATTCCAGATAACTTGGAATGTGATTTTGTTTCCAACATATCTAACTGGTATAAAGATTTATACCCCGAGGTCACCATCTACATTCACTGATGATTTGGTATCAACGATACATCAGTTTCATGATAAGATGACGGAGAGCAAAAACAAAAAAATATAACTGCCATCGAAATTTATATGATGAAATAAATGATCCACAATTGTCCACCTTAAAGGAAGGAAGATCGGCAAATCGTACGGGGAGAGCAGAACACCCGTCATGCTGCAGCCTTTCCAGCAAGCTCGTCAGAAGGTCAGGGGGAGGGCTTCTGTATTACAAGGAAAATGGGATTTTTTTTAACTCACGGGATAATTCAACACCACTAGGAGAGACATGTGAAGGGATAAATAAAATAAAAAATCATAAGTCGTCTAGAGTTGCACATCCAGATAAAAGCTAGTGGACTTATTAATAAATATACCAATGTGTCGAGTCACGAGTCACCAAGTGAAGAATCAATTTCAAGTTTAAATGCATCTTACTCTGAGAGAAGGGATATAACTGAAGAGATGATAAAGCGATAATTGCGATGTGCTCTTCACTCAGCTGGAGCTTGATGCCGCTCTTTCAAAAGGAAAATCCACTGCTCCTGGGAAGGAAGGCGTCACTTTTAATGTAATTAGTTTGCTGAGAAATGTACCTGGTGATCCTGTACTCGCATTGTATAATCTGGTCTATGAGAAAGGAGTACTGCCAAACTCTTGGACAGAGAGTAATACCAATACCAAAGCCTGACAGTTTGACTGATTATAGACCGATTTCCCTCACCAGTTGTTTATGCAAAACTTTTGAAAGGATGGTAATAAATAGATTTACGTATAGAATTAGATACCTACTATCGAGTAATCTTCATGGATTTTTGCCAGGAAGGAGTGTCCAAAATTGCATTGGGACCTTTCTCACAACTCTCGGGGGCATCAGTTTCATCATTTTTGTGGATCTTAAATCAGCGTTTGATGTTGCCTATCCTCATCTTACACGATGAGGGAATAGGAGGATATCTCCTAAGATGGATTAGTGGGTATTTTCAAAATATAAAATCAAGTGTACTTTTTCAGTGTTGTACGTAAGCAAACAGAAAGACGTGATACTGGGAACACCACGAGTATTAAGCCCTCTTTTGTTCAGTGTGATAATGAATACATTTATCAAGCGTCATCAGGCGAAGGTCAACGGTCTTGCATTGAGTTATGCTGAGAAATGGAGAGAGCATTATCAGTTGTGTCTTCTATATGTAATGAACTAGGTTTAGTTATCTCCACAGAGAAAAAGAAACTATATAGTCACAACAGCAAGGATAGAAACAAGATATTTAAGTTAAATGGCATATATATTGAACAGATGGAGACCTACAAATATCTAGGAGTCATGGTTCCTCATAAGCCAGAACATGTTGAATTCTTAAATAAAAAATGCAGAGGTAGACTGGCTGCTTTGAGGGCGGTTTGCTACAAATATTAGAAATGTAAGGTTAATTCACACTGTATATATATACGACCGCTGATAGATTATGTTGCTCCAGTATTAATCATTCAATCGATTAGAAAGTTAAAAATCATGCTGAATATAGCCTTAAGAATTAGACTTAGCTGTACGAGAACAACAAAGGTGTTAAATATGAGGAAAGAGCTTTGAATACCAACAAAGGATAATCGAAATTAAATTTATGATAGCTTTAAAATTATTAAGATCATCAAATGAAAATCAAGCTAAAGAAGCTCTGCAAACATTCTTTCACACCGGGAGGCATAAATCTGTTTGGGTTAAAAAGCATGCACGGATATTATTAACTATAGTATGACTTTTCTGAACGCATTAAACACAAACATTCTGTGCCATCATGAGATGTAAGATACTTTGATACGACCAAAGCAAATGTTCCTCCTAAGAATATAATTGAAAATAATGTGTTTCTAAATAAGGCAAAAAAATAACGTTTTGAACCACATATGTAACATCAAGAAAGATTACTCTATCAAGCAGGTGATATACGCTGATGGTTCGATAATACCTCAGGAGGGTATGTCAGGCTGTTCTGCTGTTATACACAGAGACAATGGGTAAATTCATAAAGTTGGCATCAGACTCAAGAAGTGGGCATCGAATCTCCAGGCTGAGCTATTTGCTTTACTCGTTGCTCTTAAAGCAGCTGATCAAACAGAAACAAATACACTTATTGTAACTGACTCCCTTTCTTCATTATATGCACTAAATTCTCTTAAGAATGATGCCACGGGCTTGTTTGTACAGCAAGACACAGACTAAATAGATTTCATCGTAAGGGCGTTAACATTAAATAGCTTTGGATACCATCTCATATCGACATCAAGCTCCATGATGTGGCTGATAATTTATCAAAGTCATCAGCCCAACAAGGCCCCATTGAGGCGTACCACCTAGCCATGTTCACAACATATTAAAGCAAACCTCTCTTTTAAGGCTGATAATGAACATGACGCAGAAATTGGAAATAGCAGATCAGTATCATATCATAATAAAATGCTAAAAATGAAACAAATTTGCGGAATGAATAATAAGGTAACAAGAAAAATGGATGTGGTGAGAGCTAGGTTACGTTTGGGGTATACATTTTATTGGGAATGTAATATTTCCCATAGAGTTGAGGACATTGAATGTAAGGTGTGCAGGCAGCCATATGCTCACACCCTTGAACACTATGTACTGTTATGCCCACTAATTGAAGAATATCGAGAAAGGGATGGGCATGAAACCATATATACTATCATTAATTAATAATTGTAGATTTTGTAAAATGTGTTATATATATATATATATATATATATATATATATATATATATATATATATATATATATATATATATATATATATATATATGTGTATATATTTTTTCTTTCTTTCTTTCTTTCTTTCTTTTTTTCAAGTGCCTTGCCCTACAAGGACGTTGG
>NC_051428.1:29450840-29455840 GCF_015228065.2 Penaeus monodon | reverse complement strand
AACTCGTTACCACCACCACGTTTATTTCCCTTACGTCATAAACCTCTACTTTCGCAGGAAAGCTTTGTCCTTGTGTCTCCTCGTGGTGGTCGTTGGGTCGTGCGCGGGCCAGAGTATCCAGCAGCTGCTCGACAGCATCGGCATCAACAACCCCACAACCGTAGAGGAAATCAGAAGCATCTTCAATGTTAATAACCAACACAATGTAGTATCCTGCCTGGTCAATGGCGTGGCTGTCGACGCTTCACGACCGTGCGATGCAAGGACAAACACCTTCAGGAGTGAGTAACGTTTGTTTACACCACATGGCTTCTCTGCATGTGGCACTGTGCCTACAAGCGTGTGAGGTCGCCCCGTTCCTTGTTCAGATCTGTTCAGTGAGGCCTTCTGCTTTTGAAACGCCTCTGTGGTCATTTTTATTGTCTTGATTACACTGGTCTGCATGTAGTGAACAGTATAATGACATTCTAGAAATATCGCTACATTTCGTGAATAATTTGTGATAATAATGATGTTCGTTGTTATCATCATTAGTATTATTGATAATAATGATAGTATATCATTCTCATTATTACTGATTTAGCTTTTGTTATTGTTATTACTGTTATCATATTATTTTTGTATAATTATCGTAATTATAATTATTGTCATTATTAGTTGTAAAAGTAGTAGTAGAAGTGGTGGTAGTAGTATTGCTATTATCATTATCATTATCATAATTGTTATCATTTTATCATTATTATTATTAGTAGTAGCAGTATTGTTGGTGTTGTTATCATTATCATTAATGTTAATAATATCATTATCATTATCATCATTATCAATATTACTATCATTATCATTATCATTATTATCATTACTATCATTATCAGCATCATTGTTATCACTATTTCATTAGAATTAACCTCATCATCACCATTAGTTCACAAAATAGTCACCTTCATCCTTATTGGCAGCAAGACCGAAACCCGAACACCGTCACCCTCACCCATATCTCGTGTCCTCGAGCCCCTTCCTTCGTCTTTCTTCAGAAGCGAAGGGAAGGAAAGGCAACCAATGAATTATTATTATTACCATTATCATTATCACTATCATCATTATCATTATCATTACCTCTGTCATTGTCATTATCATTAGCATTATCATTATCATTATCATTATTATTATTATTATTATTATTATTATTATTATTATTATTATTATTATTATTTCATTATTATTATCATCATTATTATTGCTATTATTATCATTATTATTATTATTATTATTATTACTATTATTATTATTATTATTATTATTATTATTATTATTATTATCATTATTATTATTATTATTATTATTATTATTATTATTATTATGCAATGCTTTCAAAATAATCAACTTGACTCCAAATTTCTACTTTTCCAGGCCTGTTGACGCAACTTGACAGAAACAACTACAACTGCAACTGCCCGGAGCAAAGCCAGGTCGATGCCATTACCAATCTCATCAAACATAGCCTTGATACAGGAAATTGCAATACCGTGAAGAACGCGTTGCAACTGCAAAACTTACGCTGCTAAAGAAGGTGATCAGTCAAGTTGGTGTGGCACTAAGAAGATGAGAGATTTTTTGTTTTGTTTTTGTTTTCTTTTTGTAGAATGATGCAATAGCGTAAGCATACAGAGGGGGTTCCCCTGCGCGGCTGAGCATCCAGAAATTTTCAAATGCTTGCCAGATATCGTGAAATAAAGGCGGAGAACAGGACATTGCGTATCATTCTCTCCATTACGCGAAGGCGCTTGAGGATCTCTCACACTCTCCCCCATTTCTTCTGTTACCTCCTTTTTTGCCTTTTCTTTTTTCCATATTTCTTACGAAATCAAACAAAATGGGAAAGGAAAAAACACAACACATATATACATATATATGTATATGTATGTATGTATATTATATATATATATATATATATATATATATATATATATATATATATATATATATATATATATATATTATATATATATATATATATATATATATATATATATATAGTATATATATATATATATATAGTGGTGTGTGTGTGGTGTGTGTGTGTTTGAAATATAAAATGACTATAGTATAGAACTATTCTTTATCCCCTATCCTATCCTTTCATAAGCAATGTACGTACCTCTCAGAATCCTTTTCATCCTATCTCTCTACGCATAAAGATTATGTCTTTTAGATTTTCAGAATTCTTTCGTGTGTGTGTGTGATCTGTTGTCTCTGTCATGTGGGTTGTGAGTGTGTAAGTGTGGTCAGTTACATATAAAACACAACACCATATAGCATATATGTATAATACATATTCGTTATATGCGATGCATATCCTTGAATAAGCAATTGTGGAGCTGTGACGTTCGTGATAGTATTCCAGGTCGTTTCTGAATTACACGTAAATCAAAGTTCATGACTCTTAACATCTATTCAGCAATCTTCTCTTATCCAGACATTTTAGCTATTCATTTGTTCCTCTCTCAGCTCCATGCTGGGCTTAAAGGAAGCTGTGGTCATCCTCAGTCTACATACACAACACACACACACACACACACACACACACACAACACACACACACACACACACACACAAAACATATATATACATATAATAATACACTACATATAAATATATATATATATATTATATATTTTATTATTATATATATTATATATATATATATATATTATTTTGGTGTGTGTGGTGTGTGTGTGTGTTGGGTTGTGTGTGGTGTGTGTTTTTGTGTAGTAGTTATTCATAGTATTACTATACAATTTATAAAACACATATATATACTATATATATTATATATATATATATATATAATATCATATATATATATATTATAATATATATATATATATATATATATATATATATATATAGTATATATTTATGTATATCATGTATTATTATGTAATGCATATGTATGTATATATATATATATATATATAAAATATATATATATATATATATATATATATATATATATATATATATATATGCGCGTGTGCGCGTGTGTGTTTAAATATAAATGTAATAGCCACTTCATCATCAAGGCTTCTACAGTCCCTCCTCGTGGCTACCTATGGAAACTAGGCACCTTACGGTCCTAGGCTGAACTGTGGAGGCTCTAAAGGTACGGAGTCATGGGCCCACCGGCGTGTGGACACCACTTGGCTTCCTACTAAATCCTGCCACTCTTTGCTGCAGGATGGTCGGTTGCCTCTGCTGTCGAGGGAACTGAAGTGACTGAGAGTTGAGCTGGCTGCTCTCTCGGAGGTGAGAAGACCTGGTAGCGGCAAGATCCATGTGGGTGGTTACACCTATTATTGGTCGGGCTGCAGCGATGGTCAACATCTTCAGGGAGTAGAAATAATCATCTGTAGCAGACTTCAGCACTCGGTAGTAGAGGTCACTCCGGTCGATGAGTGCATGATAGTACTGAAACTAAAGCTTCAATTTGGCTTCATTTCTCTTATTGCTGTGTACGCTCATACTGATGTTTGTAAATTTGACGTGAAAGAGGTTTTACGCCCAACTTGCATCTGTCCTCGGCGATATATCTGCACTGTTCTGAGTGATTTCAGTGTGGTATCTGGCTGCGATCGAACTGGCTATGAGATCTTGGCTAGGGAGAAAATAGCCTCCTTTTCCGAATCTTTGCAGGGTCCCACAAATTGAAGATTTCTGGCTCTTAGTAACAGCGCTCTGAGCCGCATCCGTTGGATATGGCACAGCGATACAGGTAAAGTCGCCAAGGAGATCAACAACATCTTCGTTAGCACTTGCTGAAGGATCCTCAGGAACTGCAGGGTAGATCGGAGTGCCATGTTCTGTGGTAATGATCATAGATTAGTCCACTTCAAAACTCCCTGTCGGTCCATTGATCACCCTATGGTGTTTCATGTGTACAGGTTGAGGGATAGGGAGTGTGCCTGGGATTTGCTGAGGCTATCTCTGGCCGTTTCGCAGCACCCGACAACCTGACGGACTCTGTACTGCTGTGGGACACCTTCAACTGTGAAACACTCGATGCAGCTCAAGAATCGACTGGCGACCACCCAAGAGCGAGACAGAATATCATCTCGCAGGAGATACTGGAAGTCACAGATGCTAGTTTGTGTGACCTGTCTGACAGAGGATCGTGACTTGCATACATTGTTTCGAACAGGACCGGGACGCCTGAGAGGGACAGTGTCGGATCCTGTGTTGGATTCAACCATCAGCAAGGATCCACCCTCCCTAACTGACGTTAGGGGATCACTCTCCAAACTGGAAAGTTGCTAAAGCAGAGGGTAATCGCGGCATCGCGAATGTAAAGCTGGTGATTAACCTATGGCGTAGGTTACAGCTGCCTATCAATGTATATCTCTGTGTTATGTGTGTTATAATATATATAAATATAGATAGATAAATATATATATAGCACACAAACAACCAACACACTACAAATACACACAAACAAACTACAACACACACACACACACACAACAACACCACACACACATGATTTATATAAGATAATATTATATAGTTTAAATATATATCATAATAGATATAATAATTCCCCCTGGATATCTGAAAAAAACACTAAGTGAAATTGAAACAAGAAGATGCCTAAAATCAAAGGGTATCAATAATCCAGTTGAAAAAGTAATTTACAAAAAACAAAATACAAAAATTCAAAGATTATTGCGACAAGATAAGGAAAAATATTTAAATGAACATTGCCAGAGAATTGAAAACTGTTCTATCAATAAGACAACTAAAGAACTCTACCAAGGAGTACGAAACATCACACGAAAATTTAAACCTGCAATGGACAATATCAAAACTGAAGATGGACTTGTTTTATGTGATGGAAAAAAGTCAAAGATAGATGGAATCAATATTGTTCCAACCTATACAAAAAGAATAAAGATCTAACAACAACATTAATTAGACTCAATGACAACGAAGATGAACCACCACCACTG
>NC_051428.1:29438340-29443340 GCF_015228065.2 Penaeus monodon | reverse complement strand
CAACTCGTAATGTTCATCGTGGCGACCCTCCTCCGCTCATATTAGCCTCATAAATAAATACCTTCAGGGGTGTGCAACTGTGACTTTTTTTGGGGGGGAAATCAGTTAATGTGTAAGAGCAACACATTTAGTAAGCATCAATCAATCAATAACGGTATGCTCATGTTTGAGCAGCCGTGGACCTCTCCACCATCCTTCGCCACTCAACTCGATCTTGCCCTTTTCTTTCCACTTGTACCATCGTCAGCCCACAAATATCTTTGATGTTGTCGCTCAGTCTTGTTTTCGGTTTGCTTCTTCCTCTGTTTCCTATCACCATCCCTGTCAGCAAGTTTTTCTCAATACTTTTACTTCTCATCACATGGCCAATAAACTTTTGTTTCCTTTTGTTCAAAAGGAACAACAATTTATTTTTCTCAGCACTTTATCATTCGTTTTCTTTTCTGTCCAGTTAATATGTAGTACTTGTCTGTAACACCACATTTCAAAACTATTGACCTTTTTCTTGTCTATCTTCTTCAGCACCCAACACTCAGAACCATATGACGCAATTGGGAAAATTAATGAGTTCAATAACCTCAGCTTTGTCCACAAGGTAATGCTTTGGTCTTTCCAGATGTCATTGAGAGCAACTTTGGCGTTTTTGGCTATGGTAATTCTTTTTATCTCCGGTGAATCATCATATGTATTAGTTAAAACAACTCCAAGATAAGTGAACTCTTTCACATTTTCCACAACCACTCCATTGATTGTAACATGTTCAACATGTTATCTAGTAGTTGTAGTTCAATGATACTGCTGGCAATTAAAACTATATCATCGGCGTATCTTAGATTTGATATTTTGTATCCTCCAACATCCACAGTTCCTTCAAATTTCTCTAGAGCATCTCTCATAATTGTTTCAAAATATATGTTAAAGAGGTGCAGAGACAGAATGCAACCCTGTTGCACTCCTTGTTTGACTTCGAAACATTCTGTTAACCCATAAGTGGTTCTTACAGTTGCTTGTTGTTGGTCATACATGGCTTTTATTAGTTGGATGATGTGTTTGGAAATTTCATATCGTTCATGTTATTCCGTGGATATTGCGATCAACAGTATCAAAATCTTTCAAGTAATCGATGAAACACAGGTATAGGTCTTTCTGATGTTCTCCGTTTTTCTCCATGATCAATTTCTGATTTAGAATCTGGTTTCTGGTACCTTTTCCAGGGCGAAAACCTGCTTGTTCGTCTGCAATTTCTTCTCTTAACTTCAACTTCATTCTTTCAGCAATAATTTTTAGGTATGGGAGTAAAGACTGATTTTACCTAGTCTTCTGGCCATCTTCTTTCATTCCAAATTTTCGTACAAAATTTGTAGAAGTATTCAACACTTTCACCAGCATTCTTGATTAGTTCTGCTGTTATTTCATCTATTCCCGGGCTCTTGTTATTCTTTAGTTCTTTTATGGCTTTTATAACTTCGTCTAGCAGTGGCGGTGGTTCATCTTCGCTGCCATTGAGCCTAATTAATGTTGTTGTTAGATCTTTATTCTTTTTGTACAGGTTGGAACAATATTGATTCCATCTATCTTTGACTTCTTTTCCATCTCATAAAAGAAGCCCATCTTCAGTTTTGATAGTGTCCATTGTAGGTTTAAATTTTCGTGTAATGTTTCATACTCCTTGGTAGAGTTCTTTAGTTGTCTTATTGATAGAACAGTTTTTAGTTCTCTGGCAATGTTCATTTGAATATTTTACCGTATCTCGTTGCAATAATCTTTGAATTTTGTATTTTGTTTTTTGTAAATTACTTCTTCAACTGGATTATTGATACCCTTTGATTTTAGGCATCTTCTTGTTTCAATTTTACTTAGTGTTTCTTCAGATATCCAGGGGAAATTTGTCTTTTTCTTTTTTAGTAAGCATAGTAACAGAAGAAAACAGTATGACTAATGTAAATAAGGATGGCCTTTGCCGATCCGCGGAGGCCGCGGAAACACTTGATGTGGTGGGCCTAAAATCAATCACTCAAGTTTAGTTCATCATGAATTAAAGGAGTTCTGACACATCATCAGTAAAGATTTTTTCATGGAAATGTATAACTTCCATCAGTATGACTATTTTTCTCTAGAACAACAAATTATGATAAATATTCAATAACAAAGGTTACCTATATATATAAACACACCTCTTAATACCCTAATATAATATGGAAGAAAGGGATTAACTTACTCTATGAAATGCTTTTGGGTGATGTAAAAAAATACTATAAGATAAAAAGTACTGCGTAAGAAGGAGAGAGATATAAAGACAGATATGTATATGTATGTAATAATATATATATATATATATATATATATATATATATATATTATATATATATATATATATATTATATATATATATATATTATATATATTACATATTACATATATATATATTATATATATCATATATATATTATATATATATATATTTATGTATTTATTTATATATGCGTATATGTTATGAATTTATTGCATATATATATATTATATTATATATATATATATATATATATTTATATATATATATATAAATAAATAAATATAGCTATAGATAGATATCAGAATTTATGAGTTTATTTATAAGGTAGTGAAGATTAATGGAGGCACTTACTTGTGAAAGTGATGCATTGCACCTAACTAGAAGAAGAAAAAAAAAAAATTATATATATATATATATATATATATATATATATATATATATATATATATATATATATATATACTTGCATTAAAGTCTCATGACTACCCTTTATTTTCCTTATTGATTTCAATATTTTGGAAATACTGTTTAATCACATTTTATGTGAATTTTTCTTAAAGAAACTGTCATTAGTAAACTTCATTACTGCTGTCTCTGTTCAGCAGTTACCGGTCTGTGATTGGTCGATTTTTCTGAGTTAACGCTGATTGGTCGTTCGAGTCGTTCTTTTAGCAATATGGTCGTAACGGTTACGAGACCCTACGATCTCGTTGTTTGGCGTTCGAAAATGGGTATAACGTGGCTAGTTGAGGAATCGTTGATACTTCTCGTAACTGTTACGAGAGAGATTAGTCAATCTGGCCCCAGAAGAGTTCTTTCTTCCGAGTTTAAAATTTGCAAGAGCACTTGCGTTTCGATTTAATATGTTGAGCAGGGTCTTCCATGGTCTTACACCAGAAACGGCCGATTCTTAAAAATCATTTTCAATAAATATTTTATGATAGCTGTCAGAGTATTTCCTCTTTCAATGGTATTTTTTTCATTTTTACAGTCATCCTATCTTACAATCTTGTTAATTTCTTTGTCTACCATTCATGTAATTATGTAATTAAAAGCACTGGTAATTGTTTACTAAGTGACGGTAGTAATTTCTTATTACCCCAGCCATTCCTGGAAATTCTTAAACATTGGCGTATGAACCAAAACCCTGCTGGGAGCTTCGCCTTTGCCCACAGACCCTACTGAGGCATTTGTCGTAACCTGTTTTCTTCGTTTCTGATGCTATTCTTAACCTGAGTAGATTATTTCATGTATCACTGTCTATTATTTACTTACTGAAAATTATCAGCCGCGACATCTAAGGTCTTTAGCGGCGTATTCAAAGTGCATCGATAGGGTGGGGATTGCGGGCAAAATCTCCAGGTTATGAAAAAAAAATAAAAGTGTCGAAAAGAGTAAAATTAGTTACACGGACTAAATAAGTTGCGACGAGGGCTAAGGCCTAAGGTAAGGGTGATCCCCTTACATTGGGCCTCAGTCTCCCCATCCTAAGCTCCCCACGGCAACAACGAGGGAGGGGGGGGGTCACTGAGCGTAGCTTTCCCCGTTCCTTATGATATTGTCATTAATTTTTTCAGTAAATATAAGTGTATTATGTTACACAACTTTATGCTCCAATTGCGACGGAAATACTATCAATCATGGGTGCATTGTGAAATTCATGATTATCAGTTAACCAAATTTCTTCCTTGACTTACCAACAAGTACACGTAAAGAGCACTATACTTGTGTATTCTTAACTCCCGCACGTATCTAAGAATGTGTATATGGATATATATATATATATATATATATATATATATATATATATATATATTATATTATATATTATATATATACATATATATATATATATATTATATATATACATATATATATTATATATATACATATATATATACACATATACATATATATATACACATATATATATATATATACACATACATTTATACATATTAGTCTCACCCGCTTTTTGGTGGACTATAGAAGCGGCAGCTTTGTTTACATTTTAGTACTACGTAAGACTTGAATGGGTTTGAGTAAATCTCATAAGAAACCTCCATGCGCACTCTAGCTTGCTCTCTCTTCCTCCCTCCGTCTCTCTCTCTACACTTTTCAGCAGCCGAGACCAGTCAGCAGATAACCTCGAGTACCTCGTTACTAAGAAACGCACGGATCTACTCAGGGAAAAGAGACTAAAACTGTACATAGCAGTTAAAACAAAAATGAGGCAAACCGTTTTTCATGCATATTTTTCAGATACCATTTTAGTGAATTGCTCGCAATCATTATCAAAGTAATCTCATGCTCCAATCCTTTCATACAATACCTAAAATGTGAAAAATAGACAATTGCCGATTCTTCTGTCCAACGAAAATGCGTGCAGGCAGCTCTATATAACGTTTAACATTATTATTTATTGATTGATTTTTTTTGCCGCGTCAACATCTAAGGTCACTGGCGGCATATTCGAAATATAGCGATAATGTGCGGAAGTCCTATATGACATAAAAGGTCATATGGCGCTATGGAAAAGTAGATTTGCGAAAAGGTTAGGCATGAGTTAATAATTATGGTAACAGTTACAGGTTGAACAGAAATTGTGTAGTATGGTAGTGAAAAGGGTAGAGACGGGGTTTAGTGTTGTTAAAGGATGTTAGGAGAGGAAAGAGTTGAGGGAGTAGGGAGCACGTGATAAGGGTAG
>NC_051428.1:29418167-29438240 GCF_015228065.2 Penaeus monodon | reverse complement strand
CCTACACCCGGTCGAAAGGCTTAAGCTGCAAGATGGAAATGTGTCATTAAAACAACCTATTTTACAACAGATATAGCTTTTTAAAGGCATACCCTATCATACATCCCCAAACACACTTTCCAACTTACCCTTCCTGGACCATCACGGACCACCTCCAAGTTGGGGAGGGACTCCGGCTTCTTAAGGGAGAGTGGGTTATTCTGGAGCTCAAGGAGAAATCTGCGGTCATACTGACGTTTACCATCAGGATTTACAGGGCTCCACTGATCTAAAATGATGCCCAAAAAATGCATGTGAATAAATACATCAGTTTTACATGTACGTGTCACTAAAAGACATCAGCCATTAAAACGGCAAACATAAAAAAAAATACATCTCTGCCACTATCCAGCAGAGCAGAGGACTACTTATTATGGATGGAAGGAGCACAATATTCAAAGTATTCATGAATTATCCAAACAAGGAAAAGGATGTGAGGCAGAGAATGGGGGGGGGGGGCAAGAGTGGCTTCTTTCCTGTGGAAAATGATGGCTGGATTAAACATTTTGTACAAGAACTCATGGCAAAACTAGAAGACTACCAGCCTGTACCTGCCACACCTCATGAAACAACTCATGAAGTCAAACCTACCATCCTTATAGTTGTACTTCAGCTGAGGGCCATCATCCTTCTTCTCCTCCTCATCATGAACATTGTTGACTTCTCGCTCTATGCTGTTTACTTCCCTCTCCTTCGAGGCACGGTCACTAGGCACCTCCTCAGGGGGGGAGGGGGAGGACTCTGGCTGGGGTGTTGCCTCTTTGGAGGAGGGAGCGGACGCCGGCTTCTGCACTGGTGGCAGCTGTGATTTCACAGGCTGAGCTAGCTCTGGCGTCTTCTCCTTTGGAGGTTGAACAACAGGCTGGCTAGTGGGCTTGGTGGCATTTTGAGCTGCAGGTGGTGTTGCAGCCTTCTGGGGTTGGCTTGGTAACTGTGGCTGCTGGGGCTGAGCTGGGGGCTCCTCCACAGTCTCTCTGGCTGGTGTGGTTTCTTCTCGGGGAACCCCCCTTCCACGCTTGCCTGCAATAAAAGCAAAAGGTTAGAGAGTTACTGTTTATAGGCACAAAGGTAGATTTTTTCTTCCTTTTGATTATAATAGTTGCAAACTTTGAACAAGTCAGAAAGGAAAAGGAAATACAATGAAGTAACAAATTTAGAACTACAATGGGGGGAGGGGGTAGCTGACTTCCAAATTAATAATTTTCTTATTGTTGTCTACAGAAAAATCAAACTTACATAGCTTACAACTCAATTATAGTTACATAATCAATAATGACCAATGTTAACCAATTGATGTCAGGTAAAATCAATTGTCCAAGTAGGTGTGTAAGGTGTGTGTAAATTTGAGTAACAGGTCAACTAGACAGCCTACATGACCGGTTTCTTATTGAATTTATGAAAATTTCACATTTCTTACTATTTGCAAAATTATCAAAGTTATCATTGTCAAACTTACAATGGTAGTAAAAATATTTTTCTTTCAGAAATTAAAAACTGTGTAAACAGATGAGAACTTTCTTATCAACCCAATGGGTTAATTATAATAATGATCAAATACATAACAGACTTCAGGGTGGGGAAAGGATAAACATGGATAAGAAAGGATTCAACAAGGATAAAAACCACATAGTTAAAAATTCAGAAACTCAACCCCTATATCTGAGGAGTGGATCCTACATCAAATAGTAAAAATACAAACACCTAATTTTGGCAGACAAATTTCATTTTTGTATTTCTGAACATCTGTCACCACCTCTAACAAGAAGAGTTAATATAGCATGCCCAGTTGTTCACTTCATAACAGTTCTGAGTATTACTATATATCTGTTCCCATATAAAAATGATGGAGGGTTACCCTGTGCTTTGTCTTCATTGTAATTTGTCAATCCTGAGGAATCTGTACTACTGGCAATGGATTGCGGTTACCTGTTGCTAGTTAATGAAGCAGGTGCCTAGCTTTCAAACTAGTTCTGTACTCAAAGCAATTAGTGGTTTATTTACACACTGATAAGATAAGTGATCATGAATCTGATGAAGTGCAAAGTTAAATGTTATCTCTGGAGAATGACAGGCTGATAAGTCAACTCTGATGAAGTGCATTATAATAATTCTGAACATGTACCTTATATTGGCAGAGTAGAATAAGATGCTTGAAAATCTTTCAAAAAATGCACACACATACATACCTTTCACACATTCACTAGTACCTCAAAATGACTTGAATACATACTTCCACAGAGTTTTTGGTACAAAAATTATTACCTCATTTCATCAATTGCAAAAACAGAACAGTAAATGAGATTTTGCCAAAAGCCATTTCTCCAGCAGTTTCTTGCTCCTCCAGACAACTAAATAATAAGCTGACAAATCAGAGCTTTTTCAATTCACGGCCACAACTTTATTTTTTCCTTTCCATCTCCCCAAAACATTAGGCAACTACTTATATTTCACTAAAATTCACTCACTTAACTTTCAACATTCTTTAAAAAGTCAATTACAATTATAATAATTACAGCGAGAGCAGATATGTTAAGAAAGCAATTACCCTACTGACACAGGTATGTGCAATTGCCATGTCCTGAGATTCCCACCTCCCCGCCAACTCCCGACATGGATGGTACCAAAAGTACCTAGTAACAAGGAGCCATTTACCTGGCCTACTTAGGTCTCCCCTACTTATCTTTTTGTTGACTTTAAGGAGAGTATTATTTACTATTAATATTGCATATTATAAGTAACAATTATTATGAACCTAATATCATAATACCCCCATATCATAATCATTATAACAGTTTATAATAAATTTGCTTTGAAAAAAAAAATAAGAAAAAAAAATAATAAAAAAATAAAAGCAATGTGGTATTCAAGGTAAGGTCTGGTAGACCTAATTGACTGACTGGCAATAGGGAACTAGAGGATAATACAAGTACTGTGTTTAGCACCAATGGGTTAAAATCACCATTCCCTTTTCTGGGGAAGGGGGAGCTGGTGGGAAAATAATAATATATAATGAGATAACAATAAAACTACCTAGAACCAACAGAAGTACAGAATGGATGAAACGAGCAATAATCCACTGGCAGTGACCATGTGAAGTGTGGGTGTTGGTGAAGTGACGAAGCATGAAGCAGACACTTTGGCAAAGAGTCACTTGGAGGACTGCTGTGGCTACCAGATATTGCCTGGACACATCTCCCACCCAACTCACAGGTTAGCTTCACTTTCATGCACACTGCCACTGCATCACTTGGTTGGTGTAAAAAAGCCTTTGACAATACCAGCACTACTCCACTCTGCTGCCGTAATCAACCTGTACATCAGTACCTTACCAGGTAAAAGGACCATCTCGGACAACCAACACGGTCTTAAAGAAACATTTTTTTTTTTTTTTATCTTACTATCATGAGAATTTTGGTGCGCCATTGTGAAGGCTAATGTGGATTTTTCCCGGTTTTCGATGCAAATTTTTTATCATTTTCAATATATGAAATTTAATACCCAAGTTGAATACCCTCAATTAACTTTTAGTAGTAGACAAGCATCCTAAACATACAGTTCTCTATGATAAAACTGGCAATAATGATTTTGCAACTTGTATACTCACATGACACTCAAACCATAGCTGGTCATTCCCTCCCAAGTATCATTTGCCATGCTTAATGTACATCAACTGCAATCATAAGGAAAACCAACCATATGGATAAAGTATAATCCTTATACAACTTTCTAAAAATTAACAACTACCACAGACATAGTTAAACAAGTTCTGGAGAGCCTACATTGTGAATGGCTGTTGCAAATGGGGAGGGGGAGGGGGTCAACTTAAAATTCCTATAATCTTTCATTAAACCATTTTTCAAAAAATAAAAATTCCTAAACCCTTTCCCTTAACCAGTTTCCAAAATCGAAATCTACCATCAAAGAAATACAAAAGGAAGTCAAAGGACAAGTCACCCATGGGCCACAAATGCATTCATGAAAAACACACCACCTCTGCTGGACTTCCCTATGAGAAGACCACAACACTATAGGCAACACTGCCAAAATATGCCCAGGAACCATCCCTCTTGGCAAATGGTGTACAAATCAGATGCCCATAAACCAATTGCTATTGTTTGAATAAAGTTGAAGCGTATAGTCCACTTATGACATCGCATTGAGGAATAACAAGAATATCTCTATAACCAATAGTAAAAACTTTCCTTCTCCCACCACAATGACCATATTCAATCTCATCAAATGAACAAGATTAAATAAAGTGGAGAAATGTCTGAGCACAACAGGACCTAGTATTTTGCAAATCGATCTTAACCATGTCAAGGATAAGGATTTCAATCTTTTATGTATAGTATGACAACAGATTTTTTGTGGATTTGCATTGAAGTAAAGAAAATATCGTAATAAAAACAAGTCCAGTATGTTGCTCCCAAAATAGTTCATTTATTAAGAAGGGGGGGGTGGGTATAGTGAAATTCCTGTGTGACTTGCAAACAAGAATCACACTGCATAAACTTACAGTAGATAAATCTCTGCATTAGTTATGGCTTATCCTTGTTTGTCTGACCTTTAAGACTGAATGAAGGAGCCACCTATAAATGCTTGATAGCCGTTGTATTCACTCCACTTAGCTGTGGTGACACTACCTCTCTTTCAGTGCCTTAATTTTCTTTCAAGATCCTTAGAATTCTCCTTTTCCATTCTAGGAAACCGTGTTTGGGTTTGAATGCCTTGCAAGCCATTTGGTGAAATAGAAATTCTACACCTTTCAATAGCAAAAAACTATACCTAATTTTAATATTACCGACTACTTGTATAATTCTCTCAATCTTTTCTTAAGTTTGAGGTTCAGTTCATCAAAAGTTTAGTGTTATATTCTCATTACATACATTCCCCACCCCCCCCCCTGGGAAGTTACAACAAAAACAATTCTTTCAACATACTCAATTCATTCACGTGGGCACGTTGTTTAATTTATTTTTATTTATTTTTTTTTTCAACTAAATTTCGTATTCAAACTCAACAAAATTTCTTAAAACAATCTTCCTTAACTTCTGAATTCACAACGAGTCTTACCATGCCGGTCTCGTGACTCCTCCTGCCCTGGTCCTTGATCTGCTGGACTCGCGACCGACCTCCTCCTCCTCCTCCTCCTCCTCCGCCCCGTTTACAGATCTGTGAATGGTTTCTGTGTGGTATTTTCTCTTTCGCGGTCAGGTCTCCTTCCGAGGATTTTATGTGGTTGTGGCGCGCCCTCCATAACGGAATCACGTTAAATCCCGCGTGAGGCCAGGGCAGTCAGCAGCCGCCTCCCATGGCGCTGTGAGTCGTGAGCGCCTGTGTTCTCCGTCGCGGCGAGGGTCGAGCTAGCGGCGCTTGCTGCTGCTTATCACTGCCACCCTTCGCACATGCCACGATTTTTGACTGGACCCAGACCGCTTTTCGGCTACTCCCATTGCTTTCACACGCTTCACACTACATTCCTTCCGCCATAAAAGCTTGCTTCATCTTATCCAATCGGTGCACTAATATCACGTATTCCTCGCACTAAACGCCGCAATCTGACACAGGTGCAAATCGCGAGCAGGGGAGTGAACATCCCCCCTCCCAGTTAACGCGCGACATGTATTCGAAAGGATCTGTCCCGCGCCCCAACTTATATCACTTGGCCCACCGCAATACGTAACCTCCGCCCCCAGCAGTCCCTCCCTGATCCCCGCTATCCCGTGGTCATCCGAGCACCACACTGCCAGCAAGGCCCCGAAACATATTGTTCGTACATCTGTACTACTACGCCTGCTGCCCAGCCTGCCGACATAGACGCAGCGAGCGACAATGGTGAAGGGAAAGGGGTAAGCTCCCTTTCTGCCAGCAGGCTCCTAAAATAGATTACAACATCATAATACCCTTTCGTCAAAGTCCCTGTGATTTGAACCCCGCCCAAAGTTCAGTTGGAGAAGGCGGGCTCGAGAGAGCTCGAGGTGTAGGTGGAAGTGGGGTGTTGAGGCGGCTGCCGCATACCGGCGACCCTCCTCCCCTCACACGCCATCTCGCTGCCTCGCCGTTATTATCCTGAGATACCTTTTGCCCTCACAGGAAACAGAGTGCAAACGCGGCCCATGGCACTCCGTACGTGCTGATGATGCCAGGCCGACGCTGTCCCGCGCAAGATGGCGGACCAAAGTCATGCGCAATACTTCCTCAATTATTTCTTTTAGGTGTCCAGCAAATATTTGGTGTAAATCAATCTCTTCTTGACTCAAGACCTGCGTAACTTCCCACAAAAGGTTTTGAAATTTCCAAATTAACATTCAAATCTTGTACCTTAAAACCCATTGCAGATCATATTCAAATGCCGTTCTATATACATCCTTAAAACGAGATAGATTTAAATGCATAAATTTGTGCTCGACAGCACACTCGAATATCATGCAGGGTTATCCAATCCTTCCAAATGCAAAGTATCAGTGAACATGACCTCGCTGTTTGAGTCTTGTCGATGGTAAATATGTTAATTCTGGCACGTCAATAAGCAATAGCATGCAATATTGTTGAACATCCAGATGACTATGCGGATAGAAAATACACACACACACACATACTCACACATTGTATCTCCATGTAATATTACATTTTATTCAATGCAAGCCACCTACAGCCCTCTTCCACGGTCTCCCAGGAACGCAATCGGAAAATCTAATCAACAGCTTCCAAGCTATAAAAAAAAAATCACTGGCCGCGTCTCGAAAGCGCTCCCCAACGATAGCGCTCAGGTGTGTTCCCCACGCGTCAGGCCCGCCCTTTATCTCGCAATGAATAGCCACACACCCCTAGCAAGGGTCTGTCCCTGGCGACAACGCAGACCCCAACGAGCCGCCGACGCCGATTCCATGAGTCCGCCCACGGCCTTCGAACACTTTTGCTGGTGATTAGATCTTGTCTCGGCTGACGTACTTCCTTGAACTTTACGATCACTAGTAGGCCTACGCTTACCGTGTCCCCAGTTTCCCAGACGAAATACTAACCGGGTTCCTGTGTTAATCACCATAGTAAATAACACCAAACGAGGACCTCCGTCGTTATCTAAGGCGGAAATGCAAATATTAAAGTTCTCATGTGTACTATTTTCATTTAATTACAATCACATTGTTGTACTATTCAAATCATGGGTATTCCACGTACATCGGAGAAAAGTCCACTAAAAGTAAAAAAATATGTTAACATACATATTACATAACAAAATAGATCAAAAGTATTTAATACTACAGTCTTTGTACACGTAAGAAATGATACTGTGCTATGTATATCGGCCTAGTTTCGTGCTGACGGTAATCGCTAAGTCATAGAAACGCAAAACCATTACTACTGTCAGTATGAATAAGCGGTTTTACCACTACTAGTTATGACGTTATTAATTCAGTTGGATTATCACCTTGTGCTGTGTTAATTTATTACTAAGTATTCTCT
Organism: Penaeus monodon; assembly: GCF_015228065.2. Lineage (NCBI taxonomy): Eukaryota > Metazoa > Arthropoda > Malacostraca > Decapoda > Penaeidae > Penaeus > Penaeus monodon. Next base: position 29,430,737 of record NC_051428.1, on the reverse strand, counting down.
AACAACTCGTTATCATTTCTCTATCATGATAATCATATTTACTGTTACTATCTAATATAATCGTTGTATCATTACTTTTTTGTAGAGTTTCATCCCCAAACCGCAATTTATAGTATCGGATGGCTACAGAACAAAAGTGGGGATAAGGTCGTGGATGAGAAACTGATCTTTCCCCATTTCTGTGGCACTGGGACATTTCGCCGCCGTCGGTGTCAGTTATTTCATCCGGCTCAGGGGTGTCAGCTTGAGTCGCCTGCGCTCAAACGACATTCGAGCACCCCCTTACACACCCTCTGCGATCAGTGTGCAAAGGGCGTGCGCCTCTGGCACCCTGGATTCGCGGATTTTGGGAGGTGACTGGGAACAACACATTTACTTTCCTGACATTTCCGAACATTACGAATACCAAGGTTCTCCCTCTCTCTAGAGAGAGACTGAGAGAGAGAAGAGAGAGAGAGAGAGAGAATGAGAGAGAGAGAGTAGAGAGAGAGAGTAGAGAGAGAGAGAGAGAGAGAGAGAGAGAGAGAGAGAGTAGAGAGAGAGAGAGAGAGAGGAGAGAGAGAGAGAGAGTTATATTGAATTTCTATGTATAATGTAAAAAAAAAAGAAAAAAAATATATATAATAAATATAATTACATGTATATAATCCGCTATGAAGTGTGCATAGTCGGGCTGACTGTACTTTTACGTACATGTAAGCAGTTGTAAAACAACAACAGCAATAATGCAGAAATTTCGGCCATTATCAAATCGTGTGAGAAATGTATAACCCCATCTGAACTGCCTTAAACAGTGGTTCCTTCATCTCCCTCTCTCAGGCTACACCAATATACAGTTTCCAAACCTCAAAAAAGTGACACACTGGTTCTCAATGTGGAGATGTATTACTGGCTGTAGTGTAAGGTAACTGAGCACATGAATTTACATGGGGTGTGAGAGGTACTTAAAATAATAATACAATACTACTAATTTTCGTAACCGGGATTTATGTGTCCTCACCTTCGATCAAATCCGGAATAAACACTACTTTGCCAAGAAAATGAGGTCGTACATGGTTTGGCATTACGAACATACGCTCAACTCGCAAATCTCAGGTCCGTATGTGCGGCGGGTACATATACTATCTATTTTGTGTGAATTGCTGCACACGGTTTGCTGCCTAAAGTGCTCAACACCACAGAGTCGTCGAGCAGCCCATGGCCGCAAGTGATTTTCCCTTCCTCATTGATTTTCGTTAATTTTGCAATAAATCTCAATACCATACTGAAATATTGCTGCTACTATTATGGTTAAAAGGTTCTCAAATAATGCAACAGTGATAATCTTCCCACAAAAAGAAAAGGTAACAGGCAAGTCGGCAGTACTAGCAATGGAATTGGACTCTCCAGTGACAAAGTAATTGCGGATCGATCTATAATGTAAGCCAAAACCATTGTTTAAAATCAGTGGAACATGACATCCCAGCACAGAGTTGATGAGTACGCTCAGGATTCCTGCAAAATATCGCCCACCTAAAACCCTGTCCAAGACAAGTTTTGTTTGCGGGTGGGTACTGGCAATCGCAGGAAACACGCTTGTTGAAAACCAGGGGTTGAAAGAGGGCCAATAATATAGCCCAAACAACCGCCTGTGTGCATAAATTATGACTTGTTACTTTTCTGATGGAGCATATAATTGCACATTCCCTATGATGTATGTGACATAATACATTTTAATACAAATATGTGCGGCAACTATATATAAATAAATAATAAATACAGATGTTAAATGTATATGTAATTGTGTGTGGGTGTTTTTCAACATATTCGTATACGATGTATTCCCATTGAGATGTACACCGATACATGGTTTCAAAATGAAATCTAATACAATAATTATATGTCCCAACGCCTGTATATTTACATTTTCAACATATACGAATACACATACATTATTCACATACACGCGTACAGTTTTCGAGAATTATATCCTAGAACTTTTACCCAATAAATACATCTTGTTCATACCAACACCCACAAAACAAGGCCTCAACAAATGGACGCCCGTCCGAGACTGAAAATCGCACTTTCTGGGACGCTGTAAATACCCTCCCCTCCCCCGTCTTTGGACAAATCTTTAGACCTTTTCTAACCATGGAGGAACCTGCCTAACGAAGAAGTCAAATCTTAAGCGAGTCAGTGCGTGTCTAGTGGACATCTCTCCACCACACTATGTCACCCTGATAAGCCCTACGTAAATTTTTGCGTCCCATTACCCATGGCGTTCGCCTCCACCTCACACTCATACTCATACTCACATACTATACATACTATCCCTCGCAAACACACATCCCCCCCCCCCACAACAAACACAAATGAAGCCTTTCTCTTCTTCGATCCGCCACCGCACCCATTGCCTATAATTCCGCCGTTAACTAAAATAAGACCTGATGCTTTACACTCTCAAACAGTCTAATTCCATGTCCACATCGTACTTCGGGGTCTGAACCACTCTTAAAGCACGCACAATTAATCTAGACTGGCTTCCAATCAGGCAGCTTTTGCCCCCGTCCCCACCAACCAAATCCCTCATGCGCATTCGAACAAGTTTCCCAAAACAAAATTATGAAAAATAATCTCTCCCGCACAGCTCTCAAAGGGAGCAACAAACGGCTTAATGAAACACGAAATCAAATAAGCCCCTGGAGGCGGTGGTGTTGTGGGAAGCTCGCAGATGAGCACACCGCCCAGCGAGGCCACGTGGGGCTGGCTTACATGGGCCGGGCGGCCAGCAACACCCCACCGCCCGTCACATACCATACTTCCCTCTATTGCACACGCACTAGCGTGGATCACTAACAAAAGCATAATCTCCGGAAGCTTGTGCTGTGAAACAACATACAGGTTGACAACTATACACACAGAATATAGATTGACCCCAGATTTTAAGTACATTTTATACACTTCAAGCGAAAATAGCCATTGTCCCGCGCCAGTTAGATGGTAAACTACACCAAAGCAACACTCTATTGTTCTTAAGAGTTCAAGCCTCCAACATATACCCTCCACGCATTAAATCTGATCAAGTTGAAGCTACGTTCGGCCATTTTATCAGAAAACGGTCTCGTTCAGAAACGTACAGAATAACCTTTCAGTCTACTGTATCATTGTATCTATAAATACTTCAGCCAAAACCAACATCGCACCTGATCTTTTAATAATTTAGAATTGAACATTTACAGTTCGCCATTTTTAACAATGCTATTCCTCCTTTACGTAAACCGTAACGTCACCCGAAAAACCAGTCCCCCATACATACCATACCGCCCATGCTTTCCGATTATGCTTCCCCGATAAGTATGAGAGCTCGACCGTCCTCTCCACCCCGTTATGGGTTCATCAGGTCACAAGTCAGGTTCACATCTGATCCAGCCCTGATACAAATATCGCATAAGCACATGGTCTCCTTTCACTAAACTTGTGAAGATGGCTTTGCGATAATAATTTTTTAAGCGATTTATCGGATGTTTTTTTTCATAAAGCATCAAGAACTGTAGGCGAAAAGTGTTGGCGAAACCTGGAGGTGTATGTCAAGAATGCCTCCGGGTCCATGCGGTTGCAACATCCGGGAACTAGCGACTGAAGTGTGACCTCCAACACTTTCTCCATCCGACTTATTGTCCTTGCAATGCCACATTCGGAGTCTTTTTACACACAATTGGTTCTTCGTTATTTACGACCACAAAGAACCCTTCTCGGGTGATGGTTGAATAACGCGTTGCAATACTTGAAACTAAAGGAAAGCTTTATATACTCTAGTGCTCTATCCACCTTGATTACCGACATTTTCACTTTAAACGCCAACCTGAAAACACCGCACAACCGAATACATACAAATGCATATACCCATTATAAAAAAAAAACTCTCCAAGACTCGTTATGTTTACTCATCACAATCCTGCGGCCACTTGCCACAATGGCACCAAGACATCTTGGGCTTTAGCGGAAAATCCGTGTGATAATACTTACGTTTATTGTAAATCGCCGGTTACTCCGTCCGTTTTCTCGGGGCCTGTCCCTTAATCGTTTCCTCCCAGTTTGGATCAAAGTGTGCTAAGTCCTTCTAGCCATCACAGAAACACTAGCAAGTGCTGCCTTAGAAATCACAAGATCACGATATCCAACTACAGCATATTCGACACGCAGATCCTCAGCGCAAGAACACTGTTATAAACACTGGAGGGCAAGCCACCACCCTCTCTCTAGTACACGGTCACCACCAACCGCGACACACAGCGCACGGGAGCCGCCCACACACCAGATTGGAATGTGCTGCCTCACGCTTTATGCCGAGGCCGGGGCCCCGCCACCACCCTCCAGTATTCAGCCAACGCCCAACCCGTCCAGCCGGCCGCCCAGACCACCCGTCTGCCGGCCTCCTCGCTACCCAATAACTTAAACGGCTGCTTTTAAGCATTACACACTCGTCCTGCTTCTCTCATGGCCTATTCACGTTTTGGGAACGGGTCCGCTATGCAATATGTTGGAAAGATGTTATTAGCCACGGCCTTGTACCAAACTATCTGCCTGGCAGTTCCGTCGTTGGCCGCCATGAATGACCATGGAAGCGAACGCCATTCCCCAAGTCCGCATTTTTTCAATTCGCGTTGACGACCAGACACCTGGACGTCCATCGGGCATGTAATAACAAGAATACTAAAAATCTAAGTTGAAAATCTTAGGACGAGTGAATACTGTTTTATTACATTACTACACTCGAGCACCACGACAGGTGTTGACTGCAGTCGAGAGGCGTGAAAATCTCGCTCGGCGCGGGGTCGATGATCAAAGCATCGACACACACTATACAAAATGCGGAGAGCCAATGGAAAGAAGGCATGGTCAAACACGCGAAAGGGAGGAAGGATCTCGCCATGAGACAGTTGACTCAGTAAGGTCACGAGGGCGCGGGGAGGACGGCAAGGTCCCGTCCACCTCCGCCCATCCACTCCTCCATTAAGGAAATGTTATGGGTTTTGTTCCACGTTTGAGCAATTTCAAGCATGCGGGCGAGCGAGACCCGAAATGCCACCCTCTCTTGCCAGACCGCGCAAATTCCGAACTGCATTCTCGCCGCGATCCTCCGGCGTTTCCCTGTTACCTGCTGCCGTCCTCCCCTGGGATACAGCGAGAATCCCGAGGCGATCGCGCTCGCCCAAGACGCAATGTACCTGTCCCACGCGACTCAACAATCGGGATGAGGAATCGTACCTAATCTTGATCATATTTGAACAGGTTTTTACGCCCTTTTTCAATACAAGGTGTAATATCGATACAACAATTCGCAGCTTTAACTTCTTACCTCCATACCCTTTAAGTGTTCATTAGAACCGAACCCTTTAACACCTTATAGAGACAGCGCCATAGCTAGAAAACAAACAACCAAAACCGGAATCATAACTTCCAGTATGAACAACTCCCGAGACCGCCCTGAGGTATACCTGACATCATTTCAGAAATGCGGAAATAAACCTCTCTCCCTCCCTTTCCGCTTTATCAGATTTTAGTTCGTTATTCGAAACCCTCCATCGTGGACGTTTGTGTTTGAAAACAAATACAATACACGTAAATCTGCTTCCCGAAGGGTCAAAAATGATAGAGCTGTACGGGGCAGATGAAGTGGTCACCGCTTGCGACATTAGGCAACCCAAAGGCGTGTAGGTGGCACGCTGCCTTACAAGTGGACTCGTTCTACGGGCGGCGACCGTCTTGCCGGACGCATAACATTGAGGAGACCTTACACAATGCCCCTCTTCGCCTTATATAAATGATGATCTCTGCAAACACATAAACGCCTCGCTATATCATTCCCACCGATCCCCCGCCAGATCACAATGAAACCCAGCAAAGGCTCTCTCCTCGCCGCCGCCAGCGTGCCGTGGGACCTCCCAAGAACCTGTGAGTCATGTAAGTAGCTGGCGACCCACTTCTCGCCGTTTGCGAGCCATGTGTACTTTGCTAACGCAGTAGAAACTTTTCAAAATACCAGGCTTCTCACACGGAAGCGGCTTTCACTTCTAGTACCGAGGAAGTTTTGACCCCGCCAAATGAAGTGCTTTCATGCGTTCTTGCAAAGCGAGAAACCATGCTATGCCGCTATGATTTTTTCGCACACTATGATATAACATTCTTACGATACGCACATTGATGCCATTTAGCACAAGTCACCAGATATGCTCTGATAAAGAGACATTAGTAAATAAACCGAGTGCAGGTCCGCCTCCCACCGCAACACTTCCGTGCACTTTCTTTTTTTTTCATCTTGGACCTGGTTAAAATATACATAGGTATTTAAAAAAAAAAAATCCATACCACACTGACTTACTTACAAACACCAAAGAAGTGTACAACGAACTTGTGCACTCGGAGAGGGTACACTAGCCCGCCGTCGCGGGTCATTTTAACTCTCCCTTTCTCTTGGACAAACAGGATGGCCGACAATTAAAAATAACATGCACAATGTCTCGGGCCTTCGTTTCTTAATTACTTAAAAATCTCTGTATATTATGTGTATGTTAATACCTGTCTTATATATGTGTATGCTATATATATTTATATAATAACATATAATATATACATAGTATGTATGTATATATGTGTATGTATATGTATATATGTACATGTATATGTATGTATATGTATATATTGTTATGTAATATATGTATGTTGAATGTATATGTATCTGTATTCATGTTTTCATACATGTTCTACGTCTCTGTATGCATGGATCGTTAATGTGTCTTCTTATATGCTTATGCCATCCTATGTTAAATGATATCTATGGGTGTGTCATCTATGTATGTAGGCATTAACTATGTATATATGTATTCATGCAACCATCGTTATTTATCAATCTATAGTAATGTATGCACCATCTATGTACGTTTCTAAACTCATTTATGTATGTAATTTTCATCGAGGCACCTATGTATGTTTTGTACGTGTTTCCATACTTTTTTCCTCTCTCTGTTTTTCCAACTTTTTCTCCCCCCTTTCCCTTTCACACTCCTGAGACCCTTCAGACCCCTTCACACCCCCTCCCCTCTTCTCCCTATTTATATATGTATAATGTTATGTATATTCTATATATATATATCTATTTTATATATTATATATACATATACATATACATATCCATATCCACCACACACACACATATATATATGTATATGTATGTGTGTATGTATATGTGTTATATATATAATATATCTATATATTATATATATATATATAAACCACAATTTCTTCACACTATCTCCGTGTCCACAGCTAGGGATAATTTTCCAGTTTCTGCGGCGCCAACTATGCAATTCAAAATCTGGAGCAACCTCAAGTAACGTCAGTAAAACTTCACAACACACCCACTCGATTCACGCCGGTTCGCCTCCTTTGCCTAGCATGTACTGGCAACTTAACTCCTCATTCATGTGACCCGCGCAACGATAATGCCCAGAAAGTCAGTGGCAATCGGTATATCGTGTTAATGATACATTGGCAAACACAAATACACACTGAAGGAACAAGCAAAATGACTTTCTAAGCAATTAAAATGCAATTCTAACGGATACGTACCCCTATAAAAAATACACATTTTTACATGCACACTTTCTTTACTAAACACACTTTTAAACGTACATATTTCCACACACACACACACACACACACACACACACAGTCACACACACCACACACACACGACACGACACCCACACACACAACACACACACACACACACACACCACACAAGTTTTCTATATACCAATTTTCCCACACACCTTTTTTTAAACTTTTTTATAGGCCCCATTTCTCAAACTTCACTCTTCTCACTGACTCACTCACTCCCTCACAACACGAAGTGAGATCGAGAACCCAACAAACAGACTCGTCGCATGCGAAGGTCTAACAGCGAGGTTTTAAGGAAGTGTCACTTGCCTTGGTAGGGTTTTTTTTCACTTCCATCCGTAGCTCCACCAAGTCACGGAAAATAAAAGCCGGCGACTCTCCCAGCCTGCAAACTGTTGCAATTGAAGAAAACACAGCACACACCTACCATCACAATCCTCTCGACGGCGCCTCGTCTCGCGCCCCATCCTTTTGAAATTCCTACACATTTTATACCCGTAAACGAGTTTTGGCAAGTGATCTTTCCACAAAGAATAAAAAAAGCCATCGTTCGCGCTTCACTACGGAGAATACAGTAAAGAACTAAAATGCCTCGTCAAAAGTAGATTACTAGCCCTGTCTTTCATCACTTTTGGTTTACCGATAATAACAAGATAAACGAATGAAATACGAAAACCTTAAACCTTTGGCGTAGCTACACGTGTCAGCTCTTTTCGACAGAACCAGTTCATTACGAATTATCGAGAGTTGGTATGGGGTTTGTGGGAAGAGAAAACGGTTCTACAAGTCGTAGACGTTTACTAGGAATACTTTATCTCTGGTCGTGACACTGGGAATCTATCAGAGATATCTGTATGTGAACCGTGCTTTTCACTGCTGGCATTTCAACATCGCCTCGCTAGATGCGAGACACTATAAACAGCTTCATCGTCTGAGAAAATGGATCAATAAAACTTGTGCTTCGTATTTAATAAAAATACCAACAGATTTTAAACCCAAGATGGCGTTATTCTGGCAGTCATACATCGATCTTACTATAACACAGTAAACAACCAACTCTCGGCCTTACGGCACGTCCACGCATGGTTAGATCCGTTGGGCGGGACGCTGCCTATGCTTGACCTAACACACTGCTTGTTTGCTGTCCTTCTTGCAAGCAACACAAGAAACCACACCTTGATATGCAGTAATCTCGGAGTCGCACTTCTTGTCTCGTGTGCCTTTGCCCAATTCCATCGAGGGGCCTGCCTCGCATCGAACGTGGTCTTGCCTACGATCGCCCTTCTACATGGGTAAATTTATCTATCCAATTACGATTTAACCGAAATCAAAACGATTGGTTACCTTACCATACGTTCCTTCCTGACAACAAAACCAACCTTCGTGGACTCCAAACAAAGAACGTCCTACTACACCAACCTGCAACGGGCTGGCGGCTCGGGCGTGGGGCTTTCCTTCTTATTTATTCCTTCTTCCTTCTTTCCTTCTCCTTCTGCTTGGACGCGGCCGCAGGGGGCCGCGCCTTGCTGCTGCGCCTGCTTGGCGGGGGCCGCCTCGGGCTCAGGCTTGCTGGCCGCGCTCTCCCTTGGCCTCAAGCGTGCTGGGGGATCTTCAGGGCGGCCACCACGATCTCGGCATTCGGCGAGGGCTCGATGCGCTTCTGGCCCTGCGGCGGGAGGCGGCTAGCGAGTTCTGTAGCTGCTGTGGTGTGCTGGGGGGTTGCTGCGGTTGCTGCTGCTGCTGCTGCTGCTGCTGCTGCTGCTGCTAGCTGTGCTGTTGCTGCTGCTGTTGTGGTGGTGATGGTGTTTTGCTGTGGCTGGGGTTGTGTTGCTGTTGCCTTGGCGGCAAGTGGCTGCTGCTGCTGCGGGTTTGTGTCTGAGGAGGGGGCTGGTTCTGACGGCTGCTGTGGGCAATGCTGGTAACGGCTGTTGCAAGCTGCTGCTGCATGCTGCTAGCTCTAGCTGCTGCTTGCTGCTTGCTGCTGCTGCTAGCTTGCTGCTGCTGCGCCTGCTGTACTGGCTTTTGCGGTGGCGGCTGGGCCGGTGCCCTGGGTTGGGGCTGCGCCTGTCGGCTGGTCCCTGTGGAGCGACCTGTGGCGTGGGCCTGGGGGCATCTGGTCTGGTGTGGGGGGGGGGGGGGGCCCGGGGGGGGGCCTGGGGCTGAGCCTGCTGCTGCTGCTGTTGTTGTGGGGGGAGCTGGGACTTAGGTTGGGCTGCGGCTGGGGGGGGTTGTGCCTGAGGCGTGCCTGGTGCTGTGCCTGAGGCTGGGTGCCTGGGGCTGTACTGGGCTCCTTTGGAGCCTGGGGACTTCTTTCTGTTCTGCCTTCTGGGTGGTTGATGCTGTGCGTTGATGCTGTGGGGCTGTTGCTGTAATCTGTGCGCGGTGGTGGCCTGCTGTGCTGCTGTGGCTGATGCTGTTGTGGTTGTGGTGTTGCTGCTGTGGCCACTGTGTGGTTGGCTGCTGTGACAACTGCTGCAAAGCTGCTGACTTGCTTTGAGGCCATCGGCTGTTGGTGGCAATGGCTGAGAGTCTTGCTGCTGTTGCTGTTGCTGTTGCTGTTGCTGCGGCTTGCTGTTGCTTGCTGCTGTTTTGGGCCGAGGTTTTTGTGCCTCTCACTGATTTCAGGACTGCCTTTCCAACACTGTCCCACTGTTTCACTATTCACTGACTCGGCCGTACTTACGCTAATGCTATTGTTTCAATTTATCTTTACTTTTCTCTACTAACACTATTTTGGTACATTACTAGAGCTAGACTCACTTGTTTATTAGTCCTAACTACATTATCTAACTGTCTTCTATTTCCATAGTATCCTTTTCTGTGCTTTTTTTTGCTACTTCCTGCGGACAATTGCGCTGCTATGTGTGCGTTCTGGCTTTTATTTGGTTGGCGTTTACCGCTCTGGAAAGGAGGAGAGACAGAACGTTGGTATTGAGTTCACTGTACATCCTGCTTCCACAACAAATCGCTAAAACTAAAAAAAAATTTTAATAAATAATCTAATTAATAATAATAAAATATATCACCAAAAAAAAACTAAATAAAAAGGTATCAAATGCCCTTACACTCTCAAACAAATGGGAGTATAAGGAGAGGGAAGGTGATGGAAAGGTGGGGAGAGGGGTCCAGTAAACATTTCAAAATTACAATATTGCACATATTCTATACAAGTGTAAAGCGAGTGTGAGTATATCAGTGTGCACGTGTGGGTGTGTTGTGTTTGTGTGTGTGTGTGTGTGTGTGTGTGTGTGTGTGTGTGTGTGGGTGTGTGTGTGTGTGCGTGTGTGTGTGTGTGTGTGGCGTCTCGTGCGTGCGCACAGTTGCCTCTTTTGGCACACTTGCATGTCAATGTCCCTTTTGCTTCTATTCCAAAAAAATACACAAATGCTACCAATTCACATATATGCCTCTACTTTACTAATTGGGCATAAGTCAAATAGAAGAAAATCTGCGCCATATTGCAGTAAAAATGAAAGTCCAACTGCTCTTTGCCCTTGTTATGAATACAAGCCCCTGTAAGGTGTAAGGTAAGTCGGCGATTCTGAGGGTCTAGACACCAACACTAAACTAATTTCACACGCCCTCTTGCATCTCCTTAGAACTGGTTTTTACATGAGAATAACACACAAGGGTGTCACGCTGCTGACCCACCTGAAATGGATTAGAAGTCTCGGCAATTCAAGGCTCAACAATGAATGAACTTCTTCCCAATCGTTACCACTGCTTTAGCCTATTCTGAGTATTCTTTTTCAATAATACTTGCGCATAAACTACACAAAAAGACTTTTACTTCCTGTTTATTCTTTTCAAACGGAGTCAAATTTCATCTTAAATATTTACCTGTATAGTCTTTACATACTACCATGCTGGAGGTTTAAGATAATAGTTGCAGCATACATTAAATGAATTTATAAAGTATAGACAACTCTAGTATAGTGTCTCAACAAAATGAGAAAAATCATTCTTTGCAGACAAAAGGCTGTAAATATTCATAAATCGGCATTCAGTATGTTATTAAAATCATCAATCACCTACTGGACTTTTTTCACCAATATTAATGCCATTAAGGTGTATATGTGTATATATATATATATATATATATATATATATATATATACATATATATATACATACATATATATATGCATATATATACATATAGAATAGTGCATATCTACATATATATATGCATATTATACATAATTATATTGCATATATACATATATATATGCCATAATATAACATATATATGCATATATACATATATATGACATATATACATATATATCCTATAGACATATATATATGCATATATACAATATTATATATATACATATATATATGCATATATACTATATTGCATATGTACATACATATAATATATATATGCAATATATACATACATGATGATATATAGCATATAATACATACATATATATATATTGCATATATACATACATACATATATATATATGCATATGAATCATACCTTACATATATAATATATGCATATATCATACATACATATATATATATGCTATATCTACATACATATATTATATACTCATATTATACATACATACATATATATATGCATATATACATACATACATACATTATGTATGTATGTATATATGCATATATATATATATGTATGGATGTATATATGCATATATATAATATATGTATATATGCATATATATATGTATATATGCATATATATATGTATATATCATACATATTATAATATGCATATTACATACATACAGTATATATGCATATATACATACATACAATACATACAGAGATTGCTTATATACATACCTACATACATATATATATTATGCTATATACATACATACATACATATATATATATGCATAATACATCATACATAATAATTATCTA
>NC_051428.1:29381526-29418067 GCF_015228065.2 Penaeus monodon | reverse complement strand
GCTCGTGGACCCGCGCTGCATCGGAGGAATTTTTGATCTAAAAAAAAACGCCTTGATTTTCCCGGCATTAGGTGGACAAGAGGGGAGTTTCTTCCCCACTCCTACCCCTCTCCCCTTGGCCCCTTCCCCCTCGTGGCTTCTGGGCCAAAGACCCGTTTTCCCGGGCGTGAGGGGAAAGCCCCTTGTTTGGGGAGCAGTTAAAGGGTTGTGGGTGGGACGCGCACAAGAGGCCGGCCGGGATGCCGGGGTTTATCGATTCCTCCCCCTACATGTTCACTCCTCGGGCACTTCTAATTCACGTAACACATCGCACGCACACAAATGTCACACAACGTGCCCCAAAAAAACGCACATTCACGCGATCCCACGTGCACGTTCAGACGCATCCACACGTGCACGTTCAACGCATCCACACGTGCACTTTTCAAGCATCCACACGTGCACTTAAAGCCATCCCACTTCACGTTCAGACCATCCACACGTGCCGTTCAGACGCCCCAAACGTGCACGTTCACATGCTGCCAGGCACGCACGCGCGCACACAGTACCCAAAATACACATGCGCACGCGACACAATGCACCAAATACACATGCGCGCGCGCACACAAATCCACGCCCAGCACATACATCATGCATACAGCATGCAACACCTTTAAAACAAAACATCCGTATGCACATACACGCACATGCACCCCCCACCTCTTGCCCTTTGCAAGATGGGATCAGCTCAAATAATTCTTTACTGACGCCCCCGACACTTTCGGTTTTGTTGCAAGATGCCCCCCCCCCCCCGTCCCGTTGGCCGTCCTTCGGCGTTTTTTCCCCCTGGGTAAGCCCTCCCCTCCCCCTCGCCCCTCGGGTCTCCGCGCCCTTTTTCTGGAACCGCCAAACGGAAGAAGCGGCACGGCGGCGGGGGCCTCGGAGGGGCGCCTCCGTGAAGCTTGTGGGCATTGATCCTCGTCACAGTCGGCTTCCGCGGGAGGAGAGCCATGGGCGGCTTGGATCACGGCATTCCTTTCGCCTTTTTTGCCCCTGTTCTGGGCGACGCGGTATGGGCTGGCGTTGGAGCCGAGTCATCATCGCCGTCGTCACCAGGTTCGGCTCGATCTCCGCGTGAGTCACTTCCTCCGTCAGCGATTTTCACCCAGGTCTTTCCGGACGGCCGCCGAACCGCACATTCAGCCTTGAAATTTGAGCCGTGTCGATGAGTGTGTGCCTTTGCAGGCAATGCGCTGTGGTGTTGCACAACTGCTAGTGCACGAAAGTGATTGCCGAACTTTGGCATCATGGTATCATTAGGCATGCCTCCGTCCACCCCAGTTTTACTTTTGTCCCCAAGTCCAGTTCGCACGATGAACTGTATAAACCACTTGTCACGACTTATTAACCTTGACGCGACTTCTCTGTGTTGCAAACGCCGACTGCTGCAGTCGTGGCTGTGCAGCGATGCTTCCCTGGTCATTAACGCGAAGGTTATGTGTTGCAGCGGGATCTCCCAGCCCGGCCGGGCTTGCGGGCTGGCTGTGCTGCGGCCTGGTGTCCTCGCTGTAGTGGGATCATGACGCGGCAATTTGGCCTTGAAATTTTCACGGATTTGGGACATACAATCTGGGTTTGGCCGGCTTTCCAGCGGACCGTACGCGCTTGCATTTGCGCGTGATTTCCTTGGGATCCAGCCGCAAGGGTGAAGGCAATGGCGAAGTAGTCATTAGTAGTAGTAGTGAACTTTATCCCTTATGGGTTTGGGGAAAACTGATTTATGGTTTTTTTTGCTTCCAAACTAAACGTTATCAGGTAGCCAAAATAACTGTTACAATGTGTTTCCAGCCTAAGTCTTCAACCCCGATTTTTCAATAGCTTTTTCGCTTGCAAACTCAACGAAAATTATTCGGATAGTTGATGTGATGTGGTCATTGGATTGCGGTGACGGATGAGATATGAATGATCAATTTCAGCTTATATAAATTCCTTTGATATCATTCCAGCGGCATTTGAGGCTTTATTTTCCTTGTTTATGATGGTATAATTTGTTTTCTTTATCATTCCATTCCTAGTTTGACACCGGTGTTAAAATTAGGTATTTATCTTTGTCTCTTTACCACCTATCTGTTCTCTTGGTTTTCCGTTCATGCTGGGGATCGTACTAACGTATTCTTAAAGTTCGTCCGCGTAAGGAACCGAGCGTCTCGCAAACTGCAACACCTGCTGCTTCCTGTCTTGGCGGTTTCCCGGGGGCGCCGGGTGACCTTTCCTCCTCTTGTTTACCCATTAACCCGGAGCTTTGTATGTCCTGGGGCGCGCCTGAATTATTCATGGAGATGGGCGGAATGTGCAGTTATTTCCCAAACCTCTTTTTTAATTTTATTATTCAGCTTCTTTATTATTGTTTCGCAAGAGGTTATTGCCATTCTTGGCGCAACTTTTCTCTGAAAGGTTTGCGCTTGCTTCTGCACAGTACTCAGTGATATTGGGTCAGTGATTGCGTGATAGCGGGTGAGGGATAGTGGTTTTGTAAATGGTGAGTGGTTGCGTGATTGAGAGCGGGTGTCTGTCTCTGCCTGCCTCCTTGCCTGCTTGCCTGCTTACCTGCTTGCCTGCCTGCTTGCCTCCCTGCCTGCTTGCATGCTTTGGGGAAACGAGTGTCTGTGAGTGCAATAGTCAGTGATTGATAGAGAGTGGGAGCTATACCCTGTTCCATCGTAAAGGTTAAGAACCCACAGTAATAACCTGGGCTTGCATTAATAATACCGAATCGACGATGAACACTGGGAGGAAGGTAAAGTGGATGGAGGGAGAGAGTGGTGGGTAGTATGTGGAAGTGGATGGAGAATGGAATAGATAGGGGAGGGGTATGAGGATAGGGGAGGAGGGGTTGAAGGGTGGGGGTTGATCTGAAGTTCCTGATCGATCTCCCAGGACGGCAGACTCCTCGCGTGCCTGCGGGGCTGGCATTACTGGCTCTGCACGACACACCACTTCCGCATCCCTTCCCCTCCCCTGCCCCAGCTCCTGCCATTCGCGCTCTTTATTTCTGCTTCTTCCCTTCTCCTCCCTCTTGCATTATAATTTTACGGAAATAATTACCCCCTCACCTCCCCTCATTGCTTATATGGGTATTTCCATCTTTCCTCCTTTTTGCGAGAAGAAGCCACACCCCTTGCCTTTTTCATCACTTCCCCCTAATTTTCGCGTGAATTGCCTTTCATTTCTTCACTCCCAAAAGTTAAGGAGTTATTTCTCGATGATTACCTTTAAACAATGTTTTAGAACAGTAGTTAGCTGGTTCACAATTGGCTTTCCCGATAAACACATTGCTAGGCTGTTTGGCATCAAAGTAAGTGGGAAGGAAGGTTTCCAGTTGTCCGTCGGGGGGGAGAGTAGATAAATAGATGTGTTTTTGTGATATTTTCGTCGCTGTTATCACTGTTTTGTAACTTCCTACGAATGGCTTCGAAGAGGAAGTGAGAGCGAGCATTGAATAAACTAATGACTAAGGAAAAGTGTGACTATAGCATGGCTATAGTCACACTTTTTTATTATTGCCTTGTTTTATGAATTTATTTTTTCTTTTTTTGTAACAAGATGTGTTAGGATATGTAAAGAGATGTTGTGGGTGTTATGTTGTTATCTTCGGGACGTGAGCGTCGCGTCAACTACGAGAAATGTCATGAAGAAACTCGCCTTTTTTGACTCGGTGTTTACGCTTTTTCTTCTTTCGTTTTCAACGTCGCTTTCCTTACCGTGTTTTCGGATATCCTTCCCGAGAGAACGAATCCAGTTCAAGCAAGCAAGCAAGCAAGCAGGCTGTCGCGTCGGGCAGATATTCACTTGCTTGCTGCAGAATCTTCCTTATCTGACCCACTCCGACTCGCGTGTGGCGAAAGGCGCTCTCGGGGAGGAAGCCTTGAGGAAGGCGGCGAGACTGGAGGGTTTTGGTACTCTCTGTGTGTGTTGTGTTTCACAAATGAACATTCTACTGCCGAAGAACTGCTGATTGAGTTCCTCTTTTATTCGCACCATTAAAAAAAAAAGAAACTAAGGTAACAATCCTATCCCTATTTCTACCCCACCCCCTTCCCTATCCCTATTCTACCCCTACCCTACCCCTTCCCTATCCCTAACCCTGCCCTACCCCCTTCCTACCCCTACCCCTAACCCTACCCCTACCCCTACCCCTACCCCTACCCCTACCCCTATCCCTATCCCTATCCCTATCCCTATCCCTATCCCTATCCCTTTCCCTATCCCTATCCCTATCCCTATCCCTATCACTATCCCTACCCAGATATTCTGAATTTACTCATAGATTAATATGAACGTTGTTGACGCCTTTCTAGATATGAAGTTGGTTGAATCTCGCGTTGTGTTTAAGAGAAGAACTTCGAACTTCCTTTTTCGCATAAAGTGTCCGAAGTCGTTTTGCTTTTCTTCCTCTCTCGGAGCAAAGTTGGCGTCGGTTAAGGCGTCCTTATTTGTCGTTCATTCAACAAATGGCTTTGATCTTTTCCTTTTTCCCTTTCTTTTTTCTTCGGCGTGGATGTTGTGCGACGGTTAAAGTAGTGATTGATGTGATGAGTGGTTCGAAGGTCAGGCCTCGAGGACTGGCGCCTCGAACTGGTGCCACGGGTCTCGAAGCAGCCTAATGGAGCTTTCGTGGGACGGTGTCGTCAGCATGCGCTTTCGTGATTGCAATCGCTCGCTTGGCGTGATGAAGCTCGAGACTCTCTTGGGGAATGTTCTAAGAAACGCCTTGACAGCTGTGTAATGGTGAAACCCTTGGAACCCCTCCCAAGAAAAGACTTATTTCGGTGGGTCGAGACCGTTGACTGGAGTTGAGTGCGAGTGAGTGCATGCGTGAGTGCCATTGAATGGGTGAATGAATGAATGAATGATGAATGGTTGAGTTGCTGATCGTACCTGACTGTATGATTGACCGAATGAATGAAATGAGTGTTAGACTGAATTGCAATCATGACTGATTGACAGACTGACGGAATGAATGAATTAAAATTTAATGAATGAATGAATGAATGAATTAATGAATGAATAATTAATGAAAGAGCGACCGACTGACTGACTGACTGACTGACTGACTGACTCATCACAAATGACCGAGCATCTATCTCTAATGAGTGAAGTCTGTGCCAAGCGGCCCCTCGCGGCAAAATGTGTGTCAGAAGCGTGAATCGTCACAGCAACTTTAATCTGACCGGATGTGTTTGTAATGAGACTCCCGAGGTAGCTTTTCTTTTTTGAGGGGCGATAGGTCGAGGATCGGGGATGGAGTCGTGTGAAAAAGTGAACGAAGAAGGAAGGAAGAGGGGAAGATAGGAAGACAGGGAGATAAAGACAGAAAGGCATAGACGGACAAAGAGGAAGGAAGGTAGGTAAGTAGGAAGCAAGCAAACAAGCAATCAAATAAATAAGGAAACAGGTAGGAATGACGGAAGGAAGAAAGGGAGAAAGAAAGAGGAAAGGAAGGAAAGGAAAAAGAAACGAATCTAGAAGAGATAGAAAGGAAGGATATGAGGAGGATGAAAACTAGAAGCAGAATAATGAAGATGATGTGATGAGATGAAGATGAAATGAAGATGAAGATGAGATGAAGATGAAGATGAAGATGAAGATGAAGATGAAGATGAAGGTGTTGGTGATGGTGGATAAGTGAGCATTGTCCTGGGGAAAGTGTCGCTCCCCGCCCCCTCGAGTGGCGAGCGCGACGTGCATTCCGGCGCCCGTCACTGCCACGCGAGCAGTGGAATAGTTGGGACGAAATCTGCCCCTAATTAGCTGCGAGACTCCAGGCGGGCGCGGGTGAATGAGAGGAGTGAGGGAGCGAAGCTTTTTGAGGTAAAAGTGAAGAGTGTGAAGGCAAGGAAGATGGTGGAGTAAAGCTTTTGAGTTTGGGGAGCCGAGAGGCTGGAGCGGGTGCGTGCTCGTGCGTGTGAAGGAGGGAATGTGCGTGCATGTGCGTGCATGTGCTTGTGTATAAGGGAGGCGGGGGCACTGGGTGTTATGGCGGGGGCTTTTGGGTGTCGTGTGTGAGCGATGAAAATAGGGAAGCGAAGATGAAGGGAAAGAGGGAGGAATAAGTAGAGGAAATGCAGGGAGGAAGAATGGGAGGATAGAAGTAGGAAAGAAGGAAGCTGGGAATGGAAGGCATCAAATAAGGGAGACAAGTGCCGAGAAGCAAATAAACAAATAAAGTAACAAACAAAGTAGTTGGGGGGGGGGGGGGCAAGGACAGGAAAGGAGCCCCTCGCGATCCGGAACAGCATGAGGAAACTCCGTCCGCATCAGCCGGGACCGCGCTTGCTGTCTCCCTCCGTGAAGAATGGCGCCGCGGTGAACATTTGTCCTGAAACAGCAGGAGAAAGAAGACAAGGAATAGACAAGAAAAAGATAGAAAATAGGCAAAGAAGACAAAGATAGAGATACAAACGACAACGAGAACGAAGTAGATATTGGGAGATCAAAGTTTCCTTCCCTGACTCTTCCAGCTCCGAGCCTTTTGTCTTCGATGGAGTGACCTTGGCTCACGTAAGGGCGGCGCGGGGCGTTTATGATCGTACAGAGTACCCGGAAGGATGCCAGTGGTTGATTTATTTCAGTTATTGTTTGTGTGTTTGCTATCATTTTTGCAGTCCGTTAGAGTGGGTTCGAGAGGAAAATGGAACCGATTGATTCCGAGCTCACAACCTCGAGATGGTCTCAAATACAATAGAATATGCTCTGATGAGAGTGCGCTTTAGACGTCTTAAGAATATGCTCTTATAATTGTCTCGCTTATTTTATAATGTATTTTCGTCTCTGTATCAACAAATGGAGTGTGTTTTGCCATTATGTTTCATGGCTCGCTGTTCCAAGATAGGGTCGTGTCTTAGCGGATTCCACGTTGATTAGCATCTTGCCCCGGAGAAGTGCACTTCTCCCGTCTTCCTTTTATTTATCGTCATATACTCCATAGAATCAATGCCCCACTTTGTGCACTTCTTGCTGAAGAGGTGGAGGGCATGGCTGGCAGGGATGGGAAGGAATGGGGAAGAGAAGAGGTGGAGAAAAGAGAGAAGGAGAACAAGGAGTAGTAGGGAGAATGGAAGGAGGGAAGCGCAGGGGTGTGGGAGGGGCGAGGAAGGGAGCGTAGGGGGTGACGACGACGCCTGCCTGAACCCAGTAGTGAGGTAAGAACGACCTTGCTCCATTGACCCTGTGCTGGTATGCGCGGCGGGTGGGCAGCGCTAGGTCGACCCTCGAGGGGGATTCGGTGTGTGCCGGCGTTGCAGGCACGTGCTGGCCAGCGTCGATTTGACGTGCATCGCGGTGACGACCCGAAAGAAGTTGCGTGAATGGGCGTAGCTCACTTGTCGAAGGAGGAGGGGTTGCTATAGCGGGGTTCGGGCGGTTTGCATGGCAGTGGGTCCCCTGCAAGACGCAACGCCGCGCCGCCCGGGAACTGTAGCGCGACAGCATGCGCTTTTCCCGAATCCTGCCGACACGCTACCCGCCTCGGATAATTGGATTATCGTGCGTGGGTGGGCGGCGTTTCACGGGTCGTCGGCGTCCGCGGCATGATTAAACAGCCACCTCGCGACAGCCAAAGCACCGCTAATGCTGTTAGTTTCCAATGCATCTCCCGACTCTAAGGCATGTTAGCTCCGCCATTATCGCCCTGCTCTTGCCACGTCGACCACCGTTGCAGTTCGACATCAAATCGTAGTACTGAGAGATATTTCGTCGGTACATTCTGACCTATATCAGCAGCGCATTGTCACAAACGTCCAGCCTTGTCAGTTATTGTTCTCTTATGCTACGAAAGTCGCCCGCGTGACACCCCTGCACCCCTCCCCCGGGCGAGGAGACACTCATTTCAGCGTTCGTGCAAGCTTTTCTCTCCTCTCCCCCTTGGCCGCACGTTGTCAGCTCATGACTGCAGTCGAAATGTGGGGTGCGCGCGCGTTGACCCCCTCCCCGGCCCCCTGGCGGGAGCACAATTTCCGTCACCTTTAAACCCCCTGCTCAAGTTTGTCCTGCTAAAGTTTCCTTTGAGCTTTAACATTTTTCTGCTCGTCCTGGGTGCTGCTTGCTAGGGAACGGGTGAGCGACGTTTATTTTCTTGCCTTTTGATCATCATTCGCCATTTTCCGCGTTGCATGATTTTTAAAAATTATTCTGCTTTAATTTTTTATCTAGCGGCCGGCTTGGTTTCGCCAATTCCTCAGTTTGGTATTTGATGTGTGTAAAAGGGAGGCAGGGCGGAAACATGTAGCGTGGCGTCACCGCGACGGGCGACGGCGGCCCCGCGCGCGAGAACAGGTCCAAGAAAGCGAAGGGGAAGACGTCCTTAAAGTTATCCCATGCATTCCCGCCTCCCCCAGCAGCACTCGCCAGCGCCGCCTCCAACCAGCCCGCCTTCGCCTCAACAGTGATATCACGTTTCCCTTCCATCTTTGGCTGGTCTGCACTGTTTGTCTGCATTTTATTTGTATAATAGGTGTTCTTTTCGTATAAGAAAACCATTCCACGATAAAAAAAAACAAACAAAAAAAAACGGGTCCGGGTTGGTTTTTTAGTCCTCAGTTTTTTTAGCAGATGATTATGTATGGTAGGATTGTGGATGCCTGTATGCTTTCGATTAGTGACTGTTGCAAAGCTGATGCTGGTTGGTGTCAATGCAGTTATGTCTGGGGGAAAGTAAAGCTTCACATGTCAGTGTTGCTCTCATCTTTAAGAGCCGTCTTCTACAAGTGCAGCAGTTTCTCCCAAAGATGGGACATTCTCGTGGTCTTCTCTTCCTCATTCAACCCACCATTAACACCGTCATTACTCCTCCGGGACCTCGACTCGTGCTCGGTGGCGCCACAACTCCGTTTAGCTCTGCTGTTTCCCGTTACCGAAACCCCTCCGACGCAAGCACTCGCCT
This sequence comes from Penaeus monodon, assembly GCF_015228065.2. NCBI lineage: Eukaryota > Metazoa > Arthropoda > Malacostraca > Decapoda > Penaeidae > Penaeus > Penaeus monodon. Next base: position 29,409,147 of record NC_051428.1, on the reverse strand, counting down.
TGGGACACCCCAAATCGCCTGCTTTCATAACTGGCGCGACGGCCCGCAGAGTGGGGAAGGGCGAGTCCTAATTGAGGCGAAAACCGCTCGCTGCACCGCCGCCCGGACCTCTCGCGGCCTCATGCTCTTCCCCCCTTTGATCCAGCGCACGTAGGCCGGGCACCACGGCTTTGCTTCGTGTCCAAAAAAGTGCCTTTTCGCGCACCAAAAAGAGAGGCTTTTCAAGGTCGGGGATCTGGAAAAAAATATACAGAGTCGTCCTAATAAATTCATATAATTAGTTGTTCTTTTTTCCACAGTCGATAAAGATCACAGATAATCTTTGTGCATGCGCGCGCAAATAGTTTATTTGGTGTCTCGGTTGTTTTCACCCGGATGAACTGGCCCCAAAAGGCCTTCCGAGCTTTCTCCTCCCTCCCTCCCTCCTCTTCCTCCTTCCTCCCCCCCCCTCCCTTTTTCCCCCCTCCCCCCCCCTCCCTCCCCCCCTCCCTCCCTCCCTCCCCCCCTCCCCCTCCTCCTCCTCCTCCCCCTTCCTTCCTCCCCCCTCCTCCTCCTCCTCCATTCTTCCTCCCTTTCCCCGCCGTCGCCCCACTACGACATCTGCGGCTGTATCTTGGGTGCTCCCTGAGATTCACCGGATTCGTGGCTAGAGAGTGAGTTCGCCGTCGGGTGCCTCGCTGGTGTCGATCTGCCTGTCTGTCGGTGGAGGTCGGGGATGGGGAAGGCATACGAAAAAGTGTCGCGGTGGCGCCCCTCAGGACAGCCGACAGTGTGAAGGCGTCAGACACCCAAGGTCACAGACGCTGAGAAGGTCGGTTTTTCAGTGGGGGGTAGGGGTGGTCTAAGGAAGGGGGGGGGGAGGGGGTTGTTTGGGGGAATTCCAATAGAATGAAAAACCGGTTAACTAAGGCCTTGGTGGGGGGGGGGGGCCCAAACTAGCAATGGAACATCGGTTAACTTGGTCGGGGGGGTGGGGTTTGGGGATTTCGAGCAGCAATAAAAATACAAATTTTGGGTCTTGGGGGAGGGGGATGGCAGCGGGGGAGTTCCTCTAGGAATGGAACTACCCGGGTTAGCTGTGGCCATGGTAAAAGCTTGGGATTTTCATTTTTTCAGGATCGATGAGACAGGGCGAACACGCCTGCTGAACCTTCGTGGAAGCCCGCATAAAAGGGGGCTTTTCAGCTTCGTTTCGTTAAGATACTGAGAGTTTTTGGGGGTTTTATGCCTTTGGTATTTCCTTTGTTAGGGTTAAAAGTTCGCTTCTTTTTTTAGGGGTTATATTAAATTTTTTTAAATTTTGATTTTTCATGGGTTTTTTTGTAAATATAAGCACAACTTTTTTCATGTCTATAGTTATTCCCCTTCCTCCTCCTCTCTTTTCCCCTCTCTCTCCTCTCTCTCCCTTCTTTTGTCTCTCTCTCTTTTCTCTCCTCCTCTCCCCCCCTACCACAACCTACACACACCCAAACAACACACAACAACACACCCCACACAAACACCCCACACACACACACACAAAACACACCCAAAACCACACACACACTACACACACACACCACACAACACAACAACACACCAACCACACACACACACACACAGAAAACCACACACACCACACCCCACACACCAACCCCCAAAACACACCACACACCAAAAACCCCATACCAACACACCCCACCAAAAACCACCACACACACAAACCCTCCCCACACACACACCCACACACCACACCACACCCACACCACACAAAACCCCTACACACCCCAAAACCCCTACACACAACACAAAACCCCCCCAAACACACCCACACCACACACCCACACACCACCCACAACCCCCCACACACACACACACACACCCTAACACACACAACACACCTACACACCCCACCCCCACCACCCCACACCCCCACAAAACCTACACCAAACCTACCACACAACCCCTACACACAAAACCCTCACAACAAACCTACACCACACACCACACACCCAACACACCACACACACAAACCCCCAAAAAACACCACACAAAAAAAACAACACACCCCAAAAACCACACACACACACACCACACACCCCCACACACCCACACACACCCCCAACACACACACCTACACACCACCACACACACACACACCAACACCCACACAACCACACAAACACCTACACCCTACACACCCCACACAAACACCTACACCCAAAACCTCCCCACACACAACACCCCCTAACACCCACACACCTACACCACACCACCCTACACACACACACCACACACACACCCCCTACACCCCCCCCCTACACACACACCACACCACACCTCACACACCCCACACACACAACAAAAACCCTAAACCCCCTACACACACCACAAAAACCCACACCACATACACCCACATAACACCTCCCACACACCTAAAACCCAACCTAACAAACACCTAAACACACCCTACCACACACCTTTAAACACCCCCTAAAATAAAAACCCCACCACCACCTACACCAAACCCCCACACACACCCCACCCACACACACCTAACCACACCTACACTCCCCCACCACACCCACAAAAACCTACACACCCCCCTACACATACACACACCACACCCCTACACACACACCCAAAAACCCACACCTACACACACACCCTCACACAACACTACACAAAATCCCCCCACCCACATCCCCACAACCACCACATACACCCCTACAACAAAACCCCCTACCACTGCACACCCCAAAAACCCCTCACCCCCCCTTACACACCTACACCCCCCCCCTTACCCCCACCCCAACACACCAAACACAAAACCCAACCCCCCTAAAACCCCACACCCCGGCACACACATGCACCCCCAAACACCTACAAAACATGCACAGGCCCCCCCTAACAAAATGCCCCGACAAAACCCCTACCCCAAAACCCCATCACCTAACACATCCCCACAAACCTACACCCCATGCAACACCTACAAAATGCCAACACCCCCTACACCACAATGCACACCCCTAACAATGCACACACCTAAAACCCACATGAAACACCTACACACCACACACCTACACACACACACACCAACAAATGCACACACCTACACACATGCCACACCACCCAGCACACACCTAACCCTCAACCCAAAACACTGCAAACCTACCCCACACACCCCTTTGCACACACCTCCCCAAAAAACCACTCACCACCCACCTACACACACACACCCTCCAACTCCCCACCTAAAAACCATCACACACCTACCCCACTCCCACCACCAACCACCCCACACACTCCACAGAACCTCACACCCTACACACCCTACACAAAAACCTCACACCCTACCCCCACACCTCACACCCTACACCACACCCACCCCCTCCAACACACACCCAAAAACTTCCACACACACCTACCCACTCCACCCCAAAACACCTACCACTCCTAAAAACCCACACACCTCCACCCACCATCACACACCCCTCACACCCTACACACACACACCCCTCCCCACACCTCACACCCTACACCCCACATCACCCCCAACACATAACACCCTACCACACATAACCCCCACACACACATGCACACACCTACACACCCCTGCACACACCTACACAAAAGGGCACACCCCTCACACACGCACACCCTACCACAAAAACACACACCTAAACACTCACACAAAACCACACACAACATGACAACCTACACACAAATGCAAAACCCCACCACAGCACAACCTACACACACGCACACCTCAACACATCCCACCCTCACACACATGCACACACCTACACACAAAATGACAACCACAACACATGCCCCCAACCTACACACACAGCAAAACCCTACACCAAACATGCCACACCTTTTCAACACATCCACCCCAACCTACCCCACCCCAATGCAAACCTACACACACATGCAACACCTACACACACTCACCACCTACACACCCTCCAACACCTACACACACATGCACAACCTAAACCCACATCACACACCTACAAACAGCCACACCTCCCAAAACTGCACACACCTACACACTGCACCACCTAACACACATGCACACCCCCTCACACATACCCCCTACAAAACACACACCTACACCCATGCAACATACCCCACTCACACACCTACACACACATGCACACCCCTACCAACACACCACATCACACCCCTACACAACCAAATACCACCCCTAACACCCCAACACACCACACCTACACACACAAAAACCACACCTCACACACCAACACACACACACACACACCATCCACACCTACACCACACACCAAACACCCCCAAAAAACACACATGCACCACCACACACATCCACACTACCCCACACCCCCCCTCACACCTGCACACCCTACACACATGCAACCTAAAACCACACCTGCACCACCCTGCCCCAAAACCTAAAACACACCCCCCTGCCCACCCCTACACACACCCTGCACAAAACCCTCCCCAAAACAAAACCACACACCCACCACCACCACAACCTGCCCCAAAATCACCACACACACCTGCACCACCAACACACACACACACCTGCAACACCTACACACACACAACCTGCAACCCCCTACACACACACACCTGCACACCCCTACAAAACACATAACCCCTCACCCCAACCCTCACCCCCACAACCACACCTGCACACCCCAAAACCACCCAACCCTGCCACACCCACACCACACACCTGCACAACTAAACACAAAAACCCTCACACAAAACAAAAAACCAACACACACACACCTGCACACACCTAACAACACACTGCACACCCCTACCACCACCTGAAACCCACAACCTGCACCACCTACACAAAAACCACCTGCAAAAACCCTACACACCACACCTGCACACACCTCCACACACACCTCACACAAAAACCCCTCACACACACACACACCCACACCTCACCCCTCTCAACTATTTCCACCCATTCTTACTCATTCACTCATTCACTCTCCTCCCTCACCCACTCATTCAATCTCACCCCACCCACTCAATGCACCACTCATCAATCTCACCCACTCCCCCCCCCCTTTCCTCACCACTCTCACCTCTCCTCTCACTCTCACCTCCTCTCACTCTCCTCTCACTCTCAATTCCCCCTCCCCCTCTCACTCATCATTCCTCATTTTCACTCACTCCACCCTCTCTCTTACTCAAACCCCTTTCACTCACCCACTCCACCCTTTCACTCCCCACTCCACCCTTCACCCCATTATGTCCCTCCCCAACACTCTCCTACACCTCTCACTCTCACGCCTCATCTCCTCTACACTCTCTCTCACACACTCTCACTCTCACACTCACTCTCCTCTATCACTCTCATCTCACTCACTCCTCATCACTACCACTCACTAACCCACCCTCTCCCCAAACTCTCACCCCCCTCCTCACCACCCTTTCCCCTCACTCACTCTCTCACAAAAGTGCATTCCAGCATAAATCTGATTGTTTTTTGTTGGATGCTTTTGTCTTTATTTTGTAGAATTTTTAAAACAGCCTTTTACTTCTACATTTTTTTAAAAATGAGTTTCCCAGAAAAAAATTTTACCCCCCTGCTTCACAAACATCACTTAATTTGTAATTTACAATATGTTTTTTGCTTGAATTGAAATTGACTTGCTGTCAAATACCCTAGAGGAAAGATTTTTATTTTTTTCCCTATGTAAAAATTTACTTTTAGGTTTTTTGAAACCCAAAAATTTAAGAATTGTGTTATCATTCCTAATTTAAGTAGTGATGAAAACTTTTTTTTTTTAATCCTATTTTGTGCCCCCTTGGATCTAAAATTTAACCTGCTGTTATTTTTTAAGAAAAAAAAACATTTGGGTAACCATTATAATTTGTAATAATGTTATTTCCCTTTAAAGTTTCCCTTTTAAATTGAATTGACCATTTCCCTCTCTCAACAGCTGGTGATGTGGGATTTAGTAGTGGGCCGGGTGGGGCCTCGGGAGGGTCGCTAAGACTCTCCCAATACCCTCAACCCACCCTCCCCCGCTGCTGCCCAAACAGCCTCCACAAGGCCCCCACAGTTGCGCACACAGGGACAGCCGCCTCCCCATAACCAGCACCCAGCCTCAGCTGCTCCCCCTGTGCCGCACTCGCAGCATCTCACGCATACCCACGCTACGTTATCACAGCATCATCCAGTCTTACAGGTATGGAACTGGTGCAGTTTGGTAAGGTTGCCTGCTTGCACACACACAATCTCTCTCTCTCTCTCTCTCTCTCTCTCTCTCTCTCTCTCTCTCTCTCTCTCTCTCTCTCTCTCTCATCTCTCTCTCTCATCTCTCTCCTCTCTCTCTCTCTCTCTCTCTCTCTCTCTCTCTCTCTCTCTCTCTCTCTCTCCTCTCTCTCTCTCTCTCTCTCTCTCTCTCTCTAATCTATTACTTTCTCAGAAACTTGCAGTGTCTAGATTTGAGATTCTCTATCACATTTTCCCCCTCTCCAAAAGGTAAATGGTGTTTAATTAGGATAAGAGAAATGGACTCCTAAGTAATCAACCCTTTAAGCTAATGGTTGATACTCAAGTAATTCTTTATATACATTTTCATGGAATTGCAGTATAAGAATAGTGAATTAGTTAATTGTATTGATTTAATCCTGAAATAACGAGACCTTTCATTTTACCTAAACTAAAGGTTCAGTTAAGATCTGTCTCGGCTGAAGAGATTAAAAGGATTTCTAAAAACTATTCATTACTATGAATAGAATTAACTTATTTCAGTGATTAACCCCTAATCCTATTAGGGAGAAATGTTATGAGTCTGATGAATGCATTGAAGGTCAGGGATTATTCATAAATAGAACTTTTGAGTGTTATGTTTTGTTGGGTTTAAGTGCTTTTTTCTTTAGTGGTTCGTTTTCCTAGTTCTCTGATGCGAAATGTGAATTGAGGGGTTAATTTTCTCACTGTGGTTTCATAGTTGCATGGTTTGTCATGGGTTAGCTTGTTTTATTTCCGCTGGTTTGGATGAATAAGAACTTGGAGTTTAACCCATATCTGATGGGTAGTATTCATAGAGGCTGGGGCCTCGCTGCCGGGGGCTTATATCGTCGCCCTAGCATGCGCGACCACTCATGGCAAATACCAGCATCCCATGCCGTTTCTTTGTAATACTACAAAGATATGTTGTATTTTCAGTTTTCAAGTCTGTACTTGCCAAACTTCCTGATAAATCGAGACTGAAGGGTATTTTTGTTGTTATATAGACTCCATAGTTGATCATTATTTGGTCTATAGTCTGAATAAAATAAGCAGTGTGCGGCATCATGGAGTTGAAATCGTCGGTTTGTTGCATTTTGTTTGTTTGTTGCATGGTAAAAATGAGAAAGTGTTAAAACCGACTTAATCACACTTTCACTGGCAGAAAAACAATCTTTTGCCGTGATTGTAGCAAAAAAAAAACAAAAAAAACTCATGGCATGTCCATACATACTCTATGGCATGTGCGTACGTGCCCCCGGCAGATGGTCCTGCCATGCCATGGCATGTGTGTACATGCCACCCGTCGGCAATGGGTTAAGAATTGCTGAATGATTAATGAGAAGCACGGTAACAGGAGCTTATTGTGATCTCATTGTTGTGAAGTTTATTTTCATAATAACTTCAAATCATATTGCTAATAATAGGAATTATTAGAAAAGGAAAGGATAAGAGTGAAGAGCATGGGCGTGTACAGCAGTAGTAAAGAAGAGTGTGAAAAGCAGGAATTGGCTGAAGCTGATTCTGTGTTTGCAAGGCAGAATTCTTTATCTTAAACCATGTTTACAAAAGTTAATAGTACGTTTATGTAATGTGTGAAGACCTGACAATTTTTAGTTATCAAATGTATAGAATTCCAAGAGGATGCAAAAGATAATATTGAAATTCCATGAGATTATATTCTGGAAGTTAATAATCTGTTTGATTAAGAAAATAATAATAATATTGATTTATTTATCTTCCTTTTTGTAATTGGACTTAGATGTGTAAACAGTAATCAAACTATCCTGATGCATCAGAGTAATCTCTTTCAACCAGTTTCAAAGACCCAGTAAGGCCAGCATCAAAGATAAAAAATAAAAACTTGAAAGAATAAAGAGTATGACTACATGTTTTTTTTTCACAAAAAGCTAGATTAATTGCAGAGTTGTGGAATCCAGATTGCTTCTTATAGTGTTTTGTGTACATGTGGGCTATGGCATCTTCACTTATTCATCTTTAATAATTTCTTTGCTTGATTGAATGACTTATGGGGCTTTACTTCAGTTATTTTTCAAATTCATACACTTATATCCCTGCCTAATGTGTTTTCTTGTGAAAATATATATTTACATTAGGTTAGTGTGCATAATGTTAAGTAGAGTACTCATTTTGTGTGTGTGCTTGTGTTTATTTTTATGAAAATACACACCTTGGGTAGGGTATATAGGCTATCCTAGGCATGTCTGAGTCGTGGGTGAAGGCATGTAGACAGTTCTACATCAATTATTTTTTCTTTATATCGGTAGATTTATTGGTAGAGATATATATATATTTATTATACTTTTTGTATGTATATGCTTTAGATGTAGAGTTTTTTTTATTCTTTAATGAGAATTTTTTTCTCAATTTAAGATATAGATCATTTACTGCTGCATGCAAAGCAATTACTTTTTTTTTTTTTTTGTTTTATAGAAAAATCACCAAAATTTAGAATTTTAGTGGGTAACTCGGGACACCAAAAAAGGGGGCTAAATTATATAAATTGACTAAATACCATCTGGTTCTAAAATTCATGAGAAAGAATGTAATTTATGTTTTGCAAAATGAAAGGTTTAACAACTGTTTTTTGTTCAAACCGTTTCCAAGCCTAAATCTACTTTAAAACTGAAAGTTGGATGCAAGTTCATGGGAAAATTAATAACCAAAGCATGCCAAGACATTATTTGATAATATATCAGTTGACTACAATGCTCAGTCCATTTTTCTTAGAGAACATGCAGATTTGCATTTTTTTTAGTTGGGTACAATCCTCCCCTCCCATTGTCCATAAAATATAAATATTGGGAAAGATTTGGCAAACTCAGAGGTCTTTTTTGAAGGATGAGATTTCTAATATACAAGTACCTCCAAAATGCCAGGAATCATTTTTGACCAAAGAATGACCAAGTGGTCTCCTTACATATAATCTAGAAATATGTGAGGATATACCCTGCCACTGTTGTTAGCGTTATAAACGATTGTAATCTTACCAAAATTGGCAGGTGAATTCAAAGTTGATTGTCTTTACTGACCCATTGGCTCCGGATTCTTCACTGCTTCACTTCACTTGCTTGAGTGGCTATTCTGCCGTGCGTATGGCTTGAAGGCCTGGTGCACACGAACACATTGTGTGGTAACAGAACTCCATGTCCACTGTGATTTTAAAAGTACTAAGTTTCCTTATACATGTGTAGATGGCTCCACTGACGCTTAGTCACCGTCTAGTCTTTTACTGTTGTTTCCTGATCTCACTGGTTACCTTTTTCCTTTATTATTTTTTTTTAGAGGGTCTTGTTGCTATTAATATTGATAATAGGAAAATCATGATGTCACTAATAATGATGATGATAATGCTAATAGTAGCATCAGAAGAGAATAAGAAAAATCAAGGAATGGTGGGAATATCCGGTGTGGTTAGGTAAGCATACTAATTGAGTCCTTGGTGACTCATTGCTTGTGGAGCCATCTGTGTATAAACAAAGTTCACAAAACAAAAGTATAGTGGACGGTGCAATTATCTAGCACCAGTGGCTAGACTTGATTAGTATCTGAAAGATTTTTTTGTTGTACAGTGCTCTTCTAATCATGGAGTTGGGAGACTGCTAATTTATTTATTTTTAGATTATAATCCTAACATTCTAACAAGGAAATGTGATTAAATAAAACAGTTGGCAGAACTTTTAAGTTTTACATCAATAGTTAATTTTCATTTTTAGAGAAATTTCTCAAAACTAAGGGATTCTTGATCCATGGATTATAAGTAGTTTTGAGTTGTACTTTTTTTTAATCAAAATATAATTATTATTATTTATTTATGAACAACTGTAGAAAATCTTTCAAAATGTAATTTTCAATTCCAGAGTGGAGGTGTAGGTGGGCACGGCACAGGTGGAGTGGGCCAAGGAGTGGGTCAGGTTGGTGGAGTGCCACCTGGGCCAAGCCCTCAGCCCCCAGGACCGCCACACGACCTCAATACACAAGCACTCCCACCAGGTTCAACACAGCAAATACAACAAGGCTCAGGTCAGTAAACATAATGCCTACAAGGAACATGTCTGGAGGTGCAGTGGTTATTTATGCCTGTGATGGGATGTTCCTGAGGTGGAGAAGTAGTTGAACTGTGTTTTAGATTTTTAAGTCTTTTTGAAGCCTAGCTTTATGCTAGGGTTATAGAGCGCAATCCATGTAAGTCCCTCAGTGATGTAGATGTGCCGAATGGAATGGAATTGATTGTAATATACTTGAATGACATCCAGTCAGTGGAGGTATATTCTACTTGCACTGCTAGCTATAATTTGTATGAAAATATAATTTCAGACAAAAATAAATTTTATCGCTTTATCCTGAATATCTTGATTGGTATTCAAGATTACAACAAAATGCCAAAATCCTTATTCATGTAAAGAGGCCTTTGATGTCAGTTCCTTTCCCGACGGGTAGTATTCATAGAGGCCGGGGCCTCGCTGCTGGGGGCTTATATCGTCGCCCTAGCATGTGCGACCACTCATGGCAAATACCAGCATCCCTTGCCGTTTCTTCGTAATACTACGAAAATATGTTGTATTTTCAGTTTTCATTATTTTCTAAAGTCTCTACTTGCCATATAGCCTGATAAATCGAGACTGAAGGATATTTTTGTTGTTATGTAGAGGCCATATTGATCATTATTTGGTCTATAGTCTGAATAAAATAAGCGGTGCGTGGCATCATGGATTTGATTTTTTTTTTTTTTCATAGTAAAAATGAGAGTGTTAAAACCGACTTAATCACACTTTCAGTGGCAGAAAAAATAATCTTTTGCTGTGATTGTAACAAACAAAAAACTCGATGGCATGTCCACACACACCATGGCATGTACGTACATGCCCCCGGGAGATAGTCCCGCCATGCCATGGCATGTGCGTACATGCCACCCGTCGGCAAAGGGTTAAAATGTTTAAGTCATAGAAGCACATCCTTTTCGTATGCAATGTTCACCTTGGATGCACAAAGTCAAATGTTAAAAAAAAGTCCTCAGATAAGAACATAATGCAAGCATATGGTAATCCAGAAGTCTTACATTGTGAATAGATTTTCAAAAATGTATGCACTCCCCCCCAAAAAAAAAGGGGGCGGGGGAGAGGGAGGAATGGGTGATGCAATACTAGTTAACCCAATGCTGCCGGGTGGTTTCCCAGTACGAAAGCCCTCTCTCCTGGGCCGTATTTGTAGTGGCCTGGGACCCACCGCTGGGTGATCGTGGTGGCACCATAGCATTTGCGGCATGATTGTGCAAACCCACAAAAAACGGGACTGACACATCATGGCACATATATACATGCCACCTGGAATATAGTCCAGGTATGACATGACATGTACGTATATGCCACCCGGCAATGAAGGGTTAAAAAATAACGACATTCAAACATGGCTTAAAATGTTCAAATATTACTGAGGAATCTTTTCCCCCATAAGTATTTGGTCATGTCGGAAAAAATGTCTGGTTGGTTATTTTGTCATGATTTTGATAAATTGTTAGCATCTGGCAAAAACCACTGAACTAGAAAGAGAGGCCAATGAGGCTACTCACATCTTCATTGCTGGCAAACTCTCAGAGTATTTATTTCAATGATAGTTATTCTTTTGGTTTGAATTACCACATCTTGTTTGTTCTGTCTTTATGTGTATATATGGGGTGTTTTTCTTGATATTAGGTACTGTGAAAGGCTCATATATTATACAAAATACGAATTATTTATGAAATGACTGGAGAAAAGTAAATTAAAACACAATTTTATTTGGCATATTAAGTCATATAATGGCATGGCAACATTCCATACCCTATTAGGAATTTCACATAACTTTCCTTTTGTCTCAAAAGATATCAAATACCCATTCAAAGCTAAACAAAATATGTTTGTATAAGAATGTTATGTGATTTCCATTGTTGTCCTGTTGAATGCTGTCTGGGATGTGCAGGGATCTTTTTCCGTGTGCAAATCAGCCAATATATATATGCGTATTCATCTGGAAAGTATTAACCCATTGAATTGGAAAAGTGACGTATTCACTGTAGCATTGTGTAGCATTGTTTAGTGAAATGTCCCTACACAGATGTCTCTGCAAGTGCTTACCCACCATTTCATCTTTTCTTGAATTTTCTGTCTTTATTGTATATATGGGGTTTTTTTTCTTGATATTAGGTACTGTGGAAAGGCTCATATATTATACAAAATACGAATTATTTATGAAATGACTGGAGAAAAGTAAATTAAAACACAATTTTATTTGGCATATTAAGTCATATAATGGCATGGCAACATTCCATACCCTATTAGGAATTTCACATAACTTTCCTTTTGTCTCAAAAGATATCAAATACCCATTCAAAGCTAAACAAAATATGTTTGTATAAGAATGTTATGTGATTTCCATTGTTGTCCTGTTGAATGCTGTCTGGGATGTGCAGGGATCTTTTTCCGTGTGCAAATCAGCCAATATATATATGCGTATTCATCTGGAAAGTATTAACCCATTGAATTGGAAAAGTGACGTATTCACTGTAGCATTGTGTAGCATTGTTTAGTGAAATGTCCCTACACAGATGTCTCTGCAAGTGCTTACCCACCATTTCATCTTTTCTTGAATTTTCTGTCTTTATGTGTATATATGGGGTGTTTTTCTTGATATTAGGTACTGTGAAAGGCTCATATATTATACAAAATACGAATTATTTATGAAATGACTGGAGAAAAGTAAATTAAAACACAATTTTATTTGGCATATTAAGTCATATAATGGCATGGCAACATTCCATACCCTATTAGGAATTTCACATAACTTTCCTTTTGTCTCAAAAGATATCAAATACCCATTCAAAGCTAAACAAAATATGTTTGTATAAGAATGTTATGTGATTTCCATTGTTGTCCTGTTGAATGCTGTCTGGGATGTGCAGGGATCTTTTTCCGTGTGCAAATCAGCCAATATATATATGCGTATTCATCTGGAAAGTATTAACCCATTGAATTGGAAAAGTGACGTATTCACTGTAGCATTGTGTAGCATTGTTTAGTGAAATGTCCCTACACAGATGTCTCCGCAAGTGCTTACCCACCATTTCATCTTTTCTTGAATTTTCTTTTTTTTTTTCTAATGCCATCAGTTAACCCTTTCCCAACGGGTGGCATGTACGTACATGCCATGGCATGCCTGGACTATCTGCCTGTGGCATGTACTCACATGCCATGAGTTTTTTTTTTTTTTTTTTTTTTTTGTTACAATTATGGCAAAATATTATTTTTTTGCCACCGAAAATGTGATTAAGTAGTTTTTAACACTTTTTCTCATTTTTCCTATACTATGCATTTCATAAAGGCTTCTCGGGCTTCCGAGGTTAGTGTAAAAAAAATTATGTTGGTAAACGACTACATTGGCACACATAGTATTCACGAAGTGATTATGTAAAACCACGTGAAAATACCGATATGTATTAAAAAAAAAAAAAAAAAAAAAAAAAAAAAATCATGTATTTATAAAAACACTGAACATAAAATTATATATATGGAAGTGTTAATATAAACCTGTTGAAACTAAAGTTTAGCTTATAAAATAACTTGGGAAAAAAGAAAAAAAAAAACACAACTACGGTTTCAACTCCACACACTGCTTATTTTATTCAGACTATAGAGTGAATAATGATCAACTATGGAGTCTATATAACAACAAAAATATTCTACAGTCTTGATTTATCTGAAAATATGGCAAATAGAGACTGTAGAAAATAATAATACTGAAAATATATCATAGGCTCTAAGTATTACGAAGAAAAGGCAATGGATGCTGGTATTGGGCATGAGCGGTCGCGCATGCTAGGGTGACGATATGAGCCCACGGCAGCGAGGCCCGGGCCACTATGGATACTACCCGTTGGGAAAGAGTTAATGATATTGTTGCTATTGTTAAAGATTATGATTATTATAAAAATATTAACATTACTAATAGCAATATAAAAGAAATGAAAATACTTCTGAAAATCAAGGAAATAGGAAACGGGGAGATGGGTGGTACTAGTAATTGACTTGTTGGTGAGTAAGAAATTGTGGAACTATCTACTGTGTGCGTGTAAAGACAATTGACAAACTAAACTCTCAATAGGAATGGCATGTATGTACATGCCATCCCTGGGACATTGGGTTACAGCTTAATTCTTGGTAGTGTTTTTTAAACAAATTTTTTCTGAAGTCTTTTGGCATCCCAAAAGTAAATAATGATTACTCAGGCACTGATGCAGACTCAAGGAGTATATATTAATTTTTTATTCTTTCTTGATATTCTGTGATGTGCAATGTATTTTATTTGTTAGTAACATCTTTTGTTTACTTTTGATTAAGATTTTGAGGTTGCAAATTCATTGAAGTCTTAGAACAAGTTGCAAATTCATTGAAGTCTTAGAACAAGTTTGCACTTTCAGTAACAACAATGAAGGCATCAAATATTTACCAAAGTAATTTTAATATTCAATAAAAGAATAATGTCATATTGTATGTACACAGTAAATTATTCACATTGTTCTGTCCAGAATTAAGTGCATAAAGTGTGTCTTCAGTTTTGGGATGATATTCATATATTTTTTTTTAGAGACTTGGACATTTGAACAGATTTTCTAGTTACATTTTTTCTGTTAGGAATACATTGAGAAGCCTTTATGAACAGATTAATTAATTCATGTAAGAAATTTGATCTTCATTCCATTTATTTAAATGTTATACTTGATATTTATAATGAGAATTTTTTACACTAAATTCAATTAAATATTAGTTAGATATTTAACATTTAACTTGGTTTTCACTTTTTACCATTTTTTATTATTTGCTTGATTTTCCTATTAAGTTCCTACAATTATGATTGCGTTTATTGTAATCAAATATGTTTCCACTTAATAAAGGAACTAATAGAGTACTGACATTTTGTTATTGGGTTGTGAGTGAAATGAATACATTACAGGTGGTTTGGACTCGCCTATTAGCTTTAGGATAAGTTCTCAACAGGGGTACCAAATAGCATGGTCTAGTAAACTACATCCTGGAATGGGAGCTGTTATGCAGCATTTTGATCATTAGAATCATGCTCCAGAACTTGTAGATACAGGAAGAAGATCAATATCACAGAGGTAACTATGTGATATGTAGTATTTATAGGGTTAGATTATGTCATCTTCTGACACATAAGTGTAGAATACCAAATTAACTTTCTGTGAAAAGGTGTAGTTACAGCTTAGCCTAATTGGTAGTAATTGTCATGCCCCCTTTTTTTTGGGGGGGGGGGTTAAGGCCGTAGATTTATGAGATTAGAAATGGGCTAGACATGTTGATATGTGTGCTGCTATTAAGTATTATTTATAAGTTGTGCTGTGATTCCCATTTATTATTAAGTCAGATAGTGCAGATAAGCCCCATGCCATTGTTTTCCCCAAACCTTGATTTCATGTTGAAAGATTAAAAGGCTTTGTTATGCATTATCAGATGTAGGTATGGCATTTATCAGTCACTTTATCAAATTTAAGAAAAATTATATATGAGTGTATTCACAAATGGGAATTCAGAGTATTCAGTCTTTTTGTACATCTGTAAAGAGAGATCAGGGAACTGGACAAGGTTTTTTACGTAACATCAGTCCAGTCACTTGGTAATTAGATGGAAAGTTTAGTAAAAATTCTGTGCTCATTTGCTGAACATTAATATGTTACACCCGTCATTCACAAGAAAAAATATTCATCAAGTTGAGTTCTGATTCATAACAGCTTTCTGATCAATTCATTTTCTATGATCAAATACATAATATACATTTGAGTTCTTTGAAAATAGTTTTGTGTATGCTGACATTGGTCTTGAGTAATACCAGCATGAAATTATGCAAATATTACATTGATGGGTTTTTTTACACAGTAACAATAAATTTATTTCTGTTGCCTGGTACTTTTAAGTATTGTTTATAATAGTGAGGCTAATTATCTGATACAATTACAAAATGGAAATTTAGCTAAAGGGGCTTGCATGTCATGTGGATAAGTAGTTGTCATTTGGTCCTTGTATGATTTCCCCATAACTTTAACTTGTCGATAGTAAACGGGAAATTCTCAGACAATTTTATAATGGGAAAAAAGTGTGTGACCTATAAATAAGTGTTAAAGTGTGTTTGGGAAGAAAGATTTTTTCCATTTTTATGTACAGTCAAATTAGTTGAATGGCAGACATGTTGGGTTTGAGAACAGTAAATTTTCTTTTGGGTTTTTTAACTGTCAGCATTTGTTGAAGTTGGTAGAGAAAATTGGGATATTTTATTGATTAACCCAATGCCAGTGGGTAACAGAAATCCCTGAGTGTGATAAACTCTGGTGATTTCTGGCAATGGCCAGACACTGGGCAAGGGAGTCCGCTACATCAAGTGGAACTTCCCGCTCCCCGTGCTCTGGTGCATTGCCGTGCGTATAGCTGTTCCCCATTGACCAAAATGGTATGTTATGACACTAGTACACAGACCCGTCCCGAAAGGAGTTTTAATTCAACTGTGGTGCATTCATTAAAAATATTTTGCCCGATCACTTTTATTAAATATTTATTTTTTTGGCAGGAGGGACCTTACCGGTGGCATCACCCCAACATGATGTACTCCACCACGACACAGAATCAGCCCCAGGGACCACAACCTAATGCCCCAGGTAAGCGAGTCAGGCATGCTGTCAGGGGAGGGTGGATACTCACCTTCATGTGTACAGGAATGTTTTAAGGAGGTAAATGATGAAATGGGAAGAGATTAGTGTAAGGAAAAATCATTACAATTTATTGAAGATTTTGTATTTGGGGAAGGTGAAGCTTAATGTATTATTGGGTTTATGCTGTGGTTAAACCCCTTCCCCCCGGAATTTTTTTGTCGTCGCTGGGGCCCCCCTCCCGGGAATAGTTTGCCAGCCGTGTGGGCCTTCACAACAGGATTTTTTCTGGCGGGGGCGCGGCGGCGCAAAGACCATCATATCAATTTTGCAGTAATCTATCCATAGATTTTGTAGTAACGTTTTTTATATGAGGGTAATATGTAGAAAATGCACTTTTCTCATGGTGTTTTCTAGGCATCTTTTCGCCTTTGTATTGACGAGATATACTGAATCGCTTCCAAGTTGGTCTATATTTACAGATGACATCAACACTTTGATGGTAAAAGTTAGTGTTGTTTTTGAACGAGAGGTAAAAGTATGGACTTAGCCGTTTTTTGTTTGTTTTTTTCAAACATTGAAATGAAGCAAAATATGAAGCACAGCAGCAAGCCAAATATCACTTTGATACTCAGAAGTAGTGCATTGTCCATATGAGAGATCAAACCATGTTTTTTTTTTTTTTCATTCAACAGAAAAGGAAGAAAAGCAGAAGTGAATGTAGCTTCACTTTGATGTTCAAAAATAACTTTGTATTGATATGTGAGGTCACACTGTGTAAGTTTACTGTTTTTTTTTTCTTGTAAGAGACTTGTAAGAGATAATATAGTTCATTTAGCTTATTTATGAATTATAAAAGTTGCTGTTTTGTTATATAGGAGGTCAGAATGTGGACTTAGCTGCCTCTTTCAATTACAGAAAGGAGAACAAGAAACAGAATTGTACCCATCACCATTTTATTGTTTTATTTATGTCAAATGTTTCTGCGAGTGGTACTTTTCAAAGCACCCGTAGGTGCATAGCGACACCTCGCATGCGGACACACAGTTCTGGTCATCTCCTCCTCCGGCCCTGTAGCAGAGGAAGCATCTTCTGTATTTCCTTCCAGCGTCTCCCTCACAATATGTGCAGTCCTGCCCTGAAACCTGGAAGGAGAAGGCAGCGTTGATGGGCGCCCTCTTGCACTGTAGGGCTCGATGTCAGGGAGGAAACTGTTGATAATCGACATGGCGAGGTCGAGGCGAAAATCTATTTGCTCGCACCGTTTTCCCAAATCTTGTAAACAGAGTGGCTGTTTACAGTAGCCAAGTCATAAATATAAAAAAAAAATCTTCTTATACCACTTCAGTGACCTGCGCACTAAAGGGGTATGACTGAGCCAGCTGGTCGCCCAAGTCCACTCCTTTCATTCCGTCGTTGTACGCAACGACGCACTCTGGCTTGGAGACCATCGAACCTCCACGGCGCAGAACCTCCATCGTGTGTGATGTGTGGACCGTAGAAAGCATATTACCTGCTTTACATCCATCCAGGACAACGCCAACATGCCGGTAGGAGAACTACGGGAGTCCACGTCCCCCCCCTTCCGCACCTTCAAATCACGGGGCATGTGGCGGCGGTTCAGGCCACAGTCCCCACTGCACCAGTCTTCCTGGATTGTAGAAAATGAAGTAATACTCTAGAGGTGTACCAGTTATCGACAAAAAACCGTGTACCCTTTCCAGAAGAAGTCACCCTCCTCCATCAGGTCTACTACCGCTTTCTGGGAGGACGGTAGAGACCCCTGCTCCTTGCCAGTATATATCTTGAAAACGGCAGTGTATCCCGCACACGGGCCGTCATGGCTGAAAGTTTATAAACTTTTATGCCAAATCTTGCCCGCTTGCTCGGATTGTAAGTGCGGAAACCTAGGCGACCCTAAATTTCCACAATGACTCGTCAATCGATATATGCCTATCCGGGGTGAAGACCTTCCTAAATCGATCGCCAAGAATGGTAATGACTTCCCTCAGCTTCCACAGTCGATCATCCTCTTCAAGTTGCCCCTCATTATTCTGAAATTGGAGGTTGCGGGAAAAACTGCTCAAACCTCTTGCGAGCATGGTCGACGGGAAAATTGGCATGGCCACCCCTGGATTCCTCGACCAGTAAAGGCCAGCCAAGGTTTCTTATTTATCCCCATCAGCAGCCGGAGCCAAGGTAAACATGGAGCTCGGCACTCGTGATTGGGGTCCATCGCCGTCTTCGTCCGGTCTCGTTCGCCTCCGCAAATCTGTCAGTAGGGAAATGTAATGCATTAGGGGATGTAGGTACACTTATTACCTTTGAGTATCTGAATAATAGCAGTAATGTATATAAAGAAAAGCTATGCGAATCAACTCTACATACCTATTCGTCTCTTCCACTATGAAGTCAAGAAGTTCGTCAGTGATGAACTCCCTGTAGACTGCTAGCGGAGTCGAATCTTCGGCCAAGTCAACCTTGACACCAGGTGTACCAGAAAAACTGTATTTTCTGGGTACATTCTCCCTCCTCCACCTAAAGTCTGGGGTCCCTGGAGCGTTGCTGTCCCATGTTTTATTGACGTGGACGGACAGAGGCTCATCACTATCGAATGTCGAGTCCAACGAGTGTGAGACGAAGTCTAAGTCATCGTCACTTGGGGCCTCATAATCAATGTCCGAGGCCGAGTCATCGTTGGGGATTAGCTCATCCCCAGTGTCGTCGTCGAGCGAGAGCGAGAGCGAGGGCTAGAGCAAGAGCGAGAGCGAGAAAGGGAGCGAGAACTCAAACCTTTCAAGGCTGCGATCATTCTGCTGGAATGAGCGTTTGACTGACCTTTTATTCACATCGCTAACCAATGAAATCACGCCATGTGACCTGAACAACCAATCAAAGCAATTACTAGTTTCCAGCCAGTCAGGTCAAGGTACATCATAATCACGCAATCTTGTGTGAACAAATCACATAATTACACGTCATAAATAATTACGTCATAAATTACATACGTCATAAATTACATACGTCACATGATTATCAACCCAATCATGTAAAACTAGTAGCAGAGCCATCTATTAGGTAAAAAAAAAAAAAAACATTCAGTGGTAGTCGAACATGGCAAGAAAAAACGTGCCAACGTTATGGGGCTCTAGAAGCCATGGAAAAGATTAGATGCAAAACGTTTTGGGCGTCCATTGAGAGCATGGCAAAATGATGCCAAAAGGGGGGAAAGGGTTAATACATATTTTTTAGTAATAATGAAAAGGCAAATGTTTTTTATGTATGATTTAGTATAAAATTAAAATATATATATTATAAATATAATATATATATATATTAAATATTTATATATATATATATTTGTATAGTAAGGCCCCAAATTATTTCAAGATGAAAAGTTTTTTTATATGCCCCCGGCAAAATTTAGTGTTGATATTTAAAAAACCAATACAAATACAATAAATCCTGTTACAGGTTTTTTTAAGCTATTCTTTTTGGGGCTTCTTGGTGATAGGGTCTTTTCCTAATGTTTTTTTTGAAAGTAATCAAATTTTCACCGGAGGGTATTATGATTTGTGATTTTTTTTATTTTTTTTCATTATTTCATTTTTTGGTAAAAAAAAAAAAAAATAGAATAAAGGTTACTGGTTGCATGCAAGGACTGTTTTGCAAATTTTCTAAGTTTTATTTCTGGTAATGGAAGAAAATAATAGAAATGAAATAGGCCAGTGAGTATTTTTTTGAATCTAACAGTAGTGTTTTTTTGGGGGGGTGGGGTGGGGTGGGGGGGAGGGGGGTTGGGGACGTGCTTGCAAGGTGCACGTCCAAAGTATTTTAAAATAGGAAATCCCTCTCGTTAAATGAAAATCCTTGTTGGTGACTAGCAGGTAAGCCCCCCCCCCTTTTCCCTTCATCGAATGCAAGTATTATTTTTTAAATTTCTTTTTTTTTCTTTTTTTTTTGATTTATTTTTTTTATTTATTTATTTATTTATTTATTTATTTTATTTTTTTACTGTTGTATAAAAAACCATTTTCAAAGAAGCAAATAGAAAAAAAAAAAAAAAACCATTTCCCTATTAATAGACAGCCGTACCCCATCAGAATACTCATTTCATAGCAAAAGAAATGGTGTGCCTCTGTATTTTCATTGTGGTCATGCGTTGTGGTGTGGATCATCATGATTTTCTTATTGTTTTTTTGGTTTTTTGGTTGTTTTGTTGGGGGTTTGTTGGTGTTCGTATTTTTTTTTATAATTATATTATTATATTATTTTTACTACAATTTTGTTATTTTATTGTTGTTTTTTATTATTCTTATTCTTATTCTTTTTTTGTTGTTTTTTATTATTATTTGTATTTTAAAATTTTTTTTTGAACGTCTCTGCATATATTTTGGCTTTGAAAAATGCTTAGCCACAAAGGGGTCAATTAGTAAGCTTTGTGCCCTTACCTGATTTCCCCCTTTCCCTTGAATGGCAGGAAAATGTTTTTTAACAAAATGTATGAATATCGGGGGTATTATTTTATTTAGTCAGATGATTACTCTATATTTTTTGACTTATAACTCTGTAAAAAATTTCAAAAATTTTTTAAAATCAAAAAAAAGGTAACGGGGAAGGGGTATATTCATAATTACTCATTGGTGACTTAGAAATCTGTGTGTAAGAAAAATTAAAATAAAATAACCCCCCCGGGGGCATGGCATGTATTTACATGTCAGGGGTTTTTTGGGTACTGGGTAAATTGCTTTTTTCCCCTTTGGCAATGATACAATGATTTCATTGTATTTTTGTTTTGAAAATTTTTTTATTTTTTTTATTTTTTTTTTTATTTTTTTGCTTGAAAGGGGCTCCACTTCTTTTAAAGCCTTCTTGGCCTCACCTCATGTTCCTTCCTTGTTTTGGGAAAAAAATGGGATATTCTTAGGCTTCTTATCATCCATTAAAATTTTTTTGTTGACTATGATTTTATAGAATTTACAACGGGGTAGATGGGGCGTAAGGGGCCCCTTGGTAACCTCTTGTTGAGAACTATGAAACAAAATGAATAAACTAAAATCACAGTGGCCACGTTAAACTTATTGCTGCCCCTTGTGAAAAGCTTTTTTTATTGATTTGTTGCTTTGATGAAATGAAAAAAAAGGGAAGCATAATTTGACGGGGGTTATGGTTTTTTTTTTCCTGGGATTTTCTTTTTTTTCTTTTTTTTTTTTTTTTTTTCTTTTTTTTTTCTTTTTTTTTTCTTTTTTTTTTTTTCTTTTTTTTTTTTTTTTCTTTTTTTTTCTTTCCTTTTCCTTTCCTTTTTTCCCTTTCCTTTCTTTCCTTTCCCTTTCCCTTTCCCCTTTTTCCTTTCCTTTTCCTTTTCTTTTCTTTTCCTTTTTCCCTCCTTTCCCCTTTTCCCCCTTTTTCCTTTTCTTTTTTTTATATAATGGGTTGAGAAAATTTGAACAATTTTTTTTATTTTTTTTTATATTTTTAGTATATATATATATTTATTTATTTTTTTTTTTATCTATTTTTTATTGTCAATATTTTTCTACTTTTTTTTAACCTATTTTTTCAAGTATTTGTGGTTTTTCTTGGGTTTCTATAAATGTAGGTGTTACTCCATATGTGAGAAAGGTTTTATAAAAAAAATCACTGTTTTGGGGCCCCTCAAAAGTTTTGCTTTAAAACCCTTGCTGCCAAGTACAGTAATGTTGATTTTTAGTTTTTTTTTTTGAAAATTGTGTTTGGACTAAGCTCCACAAAGTGCTTAGCCAAGTAATAGCCTTGTACCTAAATTTCCCCTTTCCCTTTTGTTTTTGAAAAAAAAAAAATGATAATGCTATGATTTAAATTTATTTTTACAGGGGTTTTTTTTTAACTTTTTTAACAGTAGCAACAAAATTTTTTTCCCCAAAAAAAAGGGAAATTTTTAGCAAAAGATGAAATAAAGAAACTGTAATCAACTCCTTAGCAAAATAACTTCTGGAACCCTCTATTTTTTTAAGCAATAAAAAAAAAACACAGGGACACAACATGTCATTTTGCCTTCCATCCCGCCCCAATGGGTCAAAAAATGACAGTTTTTGATGCAGCAAATAGACTTCAAAAAATTTGTAAAAAAAAACTTTTTTAAGTAAAATAAAACAGTCACTCATCTGTGAAAATTTCCTTAAATACTGGGGTTTGGGGGCCCTTTCAAGGGGTCAGTCTAGTTTTACCCCAAACCCTTGAAATTTTTGCATTTTTTTTCTGTTCTGGTACAGTTTCCCATTTTGTTTTTAGCATTATGTCTCTGATGGGGAAAAGGAAAAAAATTTTTTCCAAAAGATTAAGCATGAATGGGGTAAAAGGAAGGTCAGTTTTGCCCAATAGTTGTAAACTTTGGGGATAATCACTTTTTTGGGAAAAATTGAATGTAAAGAATTAATAAACAAGCGAACACTGATGATAAACATGCGCGCCTGGTGCATGGTTTGGGTTAGATTTTATACAATGTTTATGTACTAAAAGGAAACAACACAGCTTTTTTGTGTGAATCCCGACTAAAACAGTGCAAAAATGGTTTGCCTAAAAACAGCCTTATTTTTAAGAAGTACCATACCCTTTTTGAATTTTGAATACCATTAATATGTTTTCTTATGGTTTTCTTTGCTGGGTGGATTTATGCATGTAGATTTTTTTATTTTCATTTTTTCATTCTGAGTTTTTCCTTGGGTCATCCCAAAAAATATTTTAAATCAAATTTTGGGAAAATTTTTTATCTTTGAGCCCTTTGGGAAATTTTATACTCCAAGTTTTGGGTAATGGTCTTATCTTTATTTCCACCATGTGACCCAAAATAGGGGTTTTTGTAGGCATACTTGAGTGTCCACCTAAATGTGCAGCTTTTTAATCCGGCTCTCAAACAC
This sequence comes from Penaeus monodon, assembly GCF_015228065.2. Classification (NCBI taxonomy): domain Eukaryota; kingdom Metazoa; phylum Arthropoda; class Malacostraca; order Decapoda; family Penaeidae; genus Penaeus; species Penaeus monodon. The sequence continues at coordinate 29,385,314 of NC_051428.1, read as the reverse complement.
TCGTTTTTTGATGAATGACTCCTTCCTTCCCTTTTCAAAGTTATTTTATCTTTTTGTACTTTTGTTTCTAGCTTTTTTTTCTTTTTCCAATATCTATATTTCATTTGATTTTTTTTAAACCCCGTGGGAGTTTATTTTTTTTCTTGTACAGATTCCATATTTATCTCTCAGACGTGATAATAACAAAAAGCAACCAAATTATGTATAAAATTTTTAATTTTTTTATACATTAAATTTTCTGAATATAACCTCTCTTCTGGGAAAAAGTAAAGGAATAAGATTCTGAGCAGGAAAAAGCATCCTGGGGCTAGCTTACTAATATTCTACAAATTTTTTTATCAATGGAAATGATGCAAAAGACCCTTCCAAATTCTATTGTGTTTTAATCACCCTCTAAAGGGATGGGCACTTTGGGGAGTCTTTCCCGTCATCTGGCCTTCGCCCAAATCGCCAAAATTTCCCTTTTCGGTATGGGGCAGTCGTGCCACCAAGCCAATTTTTTCAGTTGTGATGGTAGTCACGGATCGTAAAAGGTTTTTTTAAGTATACCAGGCTCATCAAAAGACCCCCCTAACTACATATTTTTTTTAAGCTAATGGCTTTTGGAGGGGCCCCAAAAAGTGGAGTATAAAACTAACTGAGTTACTTTTGCCATTTCCTGCAGTTGGGAATAGTTTTTTTCCCCTCAAATTTATAACAAAATAACGAGCACAGATAGAGAACTGAATTTAAAAATGGGGGTTGGGGGCAACTTTGTTTTAGGTAAAGAAGAAGGGGCCCAATATGATAAAAATATAAGAAACAAGGAGTATACTTTCACTTTTTTTTTTTTTTAAGTTCAGTATAGGGTGAAAATTTAGAAAAATTTCCCCCTGGGAACACTGTCAAAATCTCAGTGATAGCTCAAAAAAACTTTTTTGAAAATTTTGCCGTATTGTAGTTTTATGATGTTCCCTTTGCGTTTTAAAAGGAAGCAGGTTTTAGGTACAGAAGGAAAGATCTTTTAGGATCTTAAAAGGTTTTAATGGTTTTTTTTCCAATGCTGCTGAAAAAATGCTGTGTCATTTTAATTTTTTTTTTTAAATGTCCCCCTAAATGGGGTCTATAGGCTTAGCCACAAAGGAGTCAATTTTAAAACCTTGTGACCCTTCCCGATTTCACCTTTACTTGATCTGGTGGAGAAAGTTTTTTTTTTTATTATGAATTTAATGGGGTTTTTTTATTATAAACATTTTTAATTACTATAATGTTATAAACTTAGTAACAGCTATCTATTGTAAAAAAAATTTAAAAAAGAAACTCACAGTGGGCTGGGGATTTTATACATGCTGTGCCCGCAGCACTGGGGTTAAAAGGGTTTTTTTGGGCCCCAATGTAATAGATAGCTAAAACAAACTTTTAGAATTGTACATTTATGTGTGCTGATATGGCAAATCCCATGGGTTTTGACATTTTTGTTTTTGTATGAAAATTTTTTCCCCCTTCAGTTTTTTAAATCCATGTTTTCATATCACAAAAAGTTTTAATTTCTTTTTATCATTTCATTCAGGGGCAATATTACCCCCATCCCGGAGGACCCAAATGCCCCCCCACACTTTCACTCCAGTGGGCCCAACCACGGCAGGTACCAAGCGCATTTACAAAATGGCATAACATTATTTTTAAAAGTTTTTTTTTCTTGTAAAGGAGATGTATGGAAGGGTATTTTTATTTATTATGTTTTCCCCCGTGCCTTTCTTGAACCAAAAAACCCGGGGATTATATTCCTTTAGTGGGGTATTATCCTGGTTGTGCCCCGGGGCTTTGGTCCCCACGACCCCAAAAATCCCTTTCCCCTCCTTTTTGTAGCATTTAAAAACCATTTTTTTTTGCAGATGTTTTCTGTTTTGCCCTTTACCAAGGCTATATTTTTTTTTCCTGCGTATGAGGATATAGATTTTCACTGAGCAGACTCCTTTTATCTTCCCGGTAGTTTACACTGTGTGCATTCGTGACAAAAAAGAAAAACGTTTTTGTCTTAAAAAAAAAATAGTTTTTTTTCAATTTTTTTTAAAACCCCAAATTTCCATAAAACTGGCTCAAATGCATAGACAGCACCCCCCCCGGAAGGCCCTCTGCGCATTGTTTTACAATTTGCGAACTTTAACTTTGTGGAACATGGGAATCAAGCGGGGGCATACAAACAAGTGCCTTCCCGATGGCCCACTGAATCGTTTTCACTCCAAGTGCGTATCCTCATGATGAAATGTCCCCATAATTCAACACTGTAGCAATTCTCTGTAATGAAATGTTCCTGTCACCCATCCTTTGGCCAAATTTTTTTCCATAACAAGAATTTTGTGTCATCTGCCCCTTGGCTGCATTTTTTTTTTTTTTTTTTTTTTTTTTTTTAATACAAGATTTCATTATCACCCGGATCCTTGGGTTAAGGGGTGTGTCAGCATTTTTACCCAACATTTTTAAAAATTTTAATTTACAGTTTAAAAAAATGTGAATGAAGCTTTGGATAACAATTTTCATTTTCCCTTTAAATAGTATTTTGGGAATCAAAGGCTATGTTCTAATATTGCTTGCTGATGGTGCTGACCACAGGTATTAGGTCAAAAACGATTCATCCAGTACTGTAATTCAGGGTAAAATTGATCAGTCCAAAGAGTTGTTAGGAAAATAACTATGCCATTTGTTGGGCAGGAACAGTAGTGTATTCTTGTGTTACTATTTCCAACAGCTTTTAGCCCAAGATATGTGATTTTTAAAAAATTATCTGACCAAATAGGAATTCAAGTGTGTGTCTATATGAAGTTATGCCCTTGAAAAGGGTACTTATAAAGTGAAATTTATATATGCTGTGAAAATTTTGACAGGAAAGGCCATGTATTATCTAGGAAGTCTGAGAAAGTGGCAGATGTTACAAGCTGAAGCTTCGTTTATTAATACTGGATAACATAGATGTTATTGCAGAATCTAGACTACTGGCCAGAAATCAACAGTTTGAGCATCAGAGACATGGAAGTTAAAAGTTTAATCCTAATTCAAAGGAAATGACTTGAGTATCAGTTTTGCTTAGCCATTGCCTTCTCTGCTTCTCAATTTCTTGCCGGCTTTTAAACTTTTTTTTTAACTGATCAACAAAGAAGGTAAAGAATAAAATAAAATAGAACAAGGAATAAAAGAAGAAATATAATGAAAAGGAACAGTGGAAATATAGTTATAAAGACTCAAGGGTATCATTTACCATAACAACAAAAATACAAATTAAATTGATATGCTAACTCTCTTAGCTTTTGTTGTATAATATAGAATTTTTGTCATGTAGGAAATGGTAGCTAAATAGCTTAAATATATTACCTAGCATAATTTCTATGAAGCTTATTGGCTGATGTCATGTGAATCGCTAGAAATAGGTTGGTCTTACTTTCATCGATCACATAGCTTGAACAAGTTTTTAAGTCTCAAAAGTGTGTTTTTATTAAGAATACACAGGAGATAAAAAAGCAAATGATTCACAAATAAGTCAAGAAGGTGCGGTTGCATTCAGTTTTAACAATGCCTTAAATATCTTATATATTTAGTGACTCTGAAATGGATATAAAGTAGTTTAACTATTTTATCATACTGATTAAGTGAGAAGTAAGTCTCACGAAGAGCAGAAAAAAGAATGATAACAAAAGTTAGTCATGACACAGATAAGGTTGATGGGAAAAGAACACTCGCTTATAAAATTTTAATCGTGGTCGTGTGCGTTGCTGGGTGTGCGTGCGTGCGTGCGTGCTTGTGTGCTTTCGTGT
>NC_051428.1:29356920-29381426 GCF_015228065.2 Penaeus monodon | reverse complement strand
AAAAATTCTTTCGGGGTCCAAAAAATATTTTTACCTAAGGATCCGGGTTAATCAAAAAAAAATACTCAAGACTTCTTTAAAGGCACCCATAAGCCCTTAAAGGGTTTTGTTTTTGGGGTAAGAGGGAAAATGAGGCGGAAGCTTGTTCCTCACAGTTGCGGAGTCAGCTTGCAGGAATGTGGCGGAGGGCGGGGAATCAGGCCGCTCAGGGAAGGTTTCTTAGCTTGTTAAGGGCCCGGGGATGCGTCTCGCAGGAGGCTTGGACTAGCATTCCTCTGCCGATGTGATTCGCTCGTCACAAAGTTGCAAGAGGAGCTGAGAGATCGCATGTCTGTCATCAGAATTGGATCTCGATTGTTTTTGTTTGGATGCGGATTAAGGCCCATGAAACGGTTTCTCAAGACCCCAAATTTACTCCCTTTTTAAAGCTCGCTTGCAGCTCCTTTTCTCGTTTCACGAACGCACATAGGCGAAAAAGCAAAACATAAGTGTAACAATAAAATCGGAGATGTAATTAGAAGCCTTTTTCATCTCCTGAACCGTCTTGTATGCAATAAATCACTTTGGGAAAATGAAGAAAATTCTTGTCAGAGGATCATTTTGGATTGCCCCAAGGAAAAAGCTTGAAAAAACCAAATCGCATAACATAAGGGAGGACATGCCACATGTTTGGGCTTGATTGCTGAAGGGGATTGTTGACGGGGGGGGGGGTCCGTCTGGACAGGTCTAGTTTAGGGCGGAGATTTCGAAACTGTAGCGGTGATATTTCCGGAGCAGTTTTCGTTAATAGAGGAGTACGGTCATTCCCGTGGCCCTACATCAGGGCTGGTCATGGTAAGGGCGACAGAGTAAAGGAAGAAGAAGGGGCCACAGGTTTGCGGGGGGAGCCTTCTAAGAGCACCGCTCCGCTGGACTCCGCGCTCATCTGGAGGAATTTTCTGATCTGAGAAAACGCCTTTGATTTTCCAGGCATTAGGTGGACAGAGAGGGAGATTATTCCCCACTCCTACCCCCTCTCCCCTTGTCCCCTCCCCGCCTCGTGGCTTCTGCCGGCCAAGACCCGTTGTGCCTGGCGTCGAGGGAAAGCCGCATTGTTGGGAGCAGTTAAAGGGTTGTGGGTGGAGACGCGCACCAAGAGGCCTGCCAAGGATTCCGGGGGTTATATCGATCCCCCCTCCCTAAAATGTTCATCCTGGGGCACTCTCATATTCACGTACCACATCCACGCACACAAATGTGCCACAAACGCACATCAACGCGCATCCACCACGTGCACGTTCGGGACGCATCCACACGTGCACTTTTCTAAACGCATCCACACGTGCACGTTCTGACGCATCCCACGTGCACGTTCAGACGCATCCACACGTGCACGTTCACATTGCATATGCACAGCACGCACGCGGCACACAATGTACACACGAATACACATGCGCCGGCGCACACAACTACACACAAATACACATGCGCCGCGCGCACCAAATCACACGCTCACATGCACATACATACATGCATACACGCATGCACCAACACACACATTAAACATACACATCCGTATGCACATACACGCACATGCACCCCCATCCTCTTGTCCTTGAAAGGGATGGGAAATGCAGCTCAAATATTCTTCACTGACGCCCCTGAACACTTAAACGGTTTTGTTGCAAGAATGCCCCCCCCCCCCCGTCCCGTTGACCGTCCTGTCGCGTTTTTCGCCCTGGGAAAGCCCTCCCCTCCCCCTCGCCCCTCGGGTCTCCGCGCCCTTTTTCTGGAACCGCCAAACGGAAGAGGCGGCACGGCGGCGGGGGCCTCCGGAGGAGCGCCTCCGTGAAGCTTGTGGGCATTGATCCTCGTCACAGTCGGCTTCCGCCCGGGGGGAGAGCCATGGGCGGCTTGGGTCACCGGCATTCCTTTCGCCTGTTTGCCCCTGTTCTGGGCGACGCGGGAGGGCTGGCGTTGGAGCCGATCATCATCGCCGTCGTCCCAGGGTTCGGCTCGATCTCCGCGTGAGTCACTTCCTTCGTCAGCGATTTTCACCCCGGGTCTTTCCGGACGGCCGCCGAACCCGCACATTCAGCCTTGCAATTGAGCCGTGTCGATGAGTGTGTGACTTTGCAGGCAATGCGCTTGGTGTTGCACAACAGCTAGTGCACGAAAGTGATTGCCGAATTTTGGCATCATGGTATCATTAGGCATGCCTCCGTCCACCCCAGTATACTTTTGTCCCCATGTCCGTTCGCACGATGAACTGTATAAACCCACTTGTCACGACTTATTAACCTTGACGCGACTTCTCTGTGTTGCAAACGCCGACTGCCCGCAGTCGTGGCTGTGGCACGATGCTTCCCTGGTCATTAACGCGAAGGTTATGTGTTGCAGCGGATCTCCAGCCCGGCCGGGCTTGCGGCTGGCTGTGCTGCGGCCTGGCGTCCTCGCTGTAGTGGGATCATACGCGGGGACTTTGGCCCTTGAAAATTTTTACGGATTTTTGGGGCTACAATCTGGGGTTTGGGCCGGCTTTCCAGCGCTTGGGATTTTGCGCGTGATTTCCTTGGGATCCAGCCGCAAGGGTGAAGGCAATGGCGAAGTAGTCATTATTGTAGTAGTGAACTTTATTCCCTTATGGTTGGGAAATCTTATTTATGGTTTTATTTCTTCCAAACTAACGTTATCAGGTAGCCCAAATAACTGTTCAATGTGTTTCCAGCCAAGTCTTCAACCCCGATTTTTCAATAGCTTTTTTCGCTTGCAAACTCAACGAAATTATTCGGATAGTTGATGTGAAAGCGGATCATTGGATTGCGGTGACGGATGAGAAAATGAATGATCAAATTTCAGCTTATATAAATTCCTTTGATATTCATTCCAGCGGCATTTGAGGCTTTATTTTCCTTGTTTATGATGGTATAATTTTGTTTTCTTTATCATTCCATTCCTAGTTTGAAAACCCTGTGGGTTAAAATTAGGTATTTATCTTTGTCCTCTTTACCACTATCTGTTCTCCCTTTGGGGTTCCCCTTCATGCTGGGGTCGTACAACGTATTCTTAAAATTCGTCCGCGTAGGACCGAGCGCCTCGCAAACTGCAACACCTGCTGCTTCCTGTCTTGGTGTTCCCGGGGGCGCCGGGTGACCTTTTCCTCCTCTTTGTTTACCCATTACCCGACTTTGTAGTCTGGGGCCCCCTGATTATTCATGGAGATGGGCGGAAGTGCAGTTTTTCCCAACTCTTTTTTTAATTTTATTATCAGCTTCTTTATTATTGTTTTTGCAGAGTTTATTGCCATTCTTGCGCACTTTTCTCTGAAAAAGGTTTTTTTTTTTCGCTGCTTCTGCACAGTACTCAGTGATATTGGTCGTGATTGCGTGATAGCGTGAGGGATAGTGGTTTTTGTAAATGGTGGTGGTTTGCGTGATTGAGAGCGGGTGTCTGTCTCTGCCTGCCTCCTTGCCTGCTTGCCTGCTTGCCTGCTTGCCTGCTTACCTGCTTGCCTGCCTGCTTGCCTCCCTGCCTGCTTGCATGCTTTGGGGAAACGAGTGTCTGTGAGTGCAATAGTCAGTGATTGATAGAGAGTGGGAGCTATACCCTGTTCCATCGTAAAGGTTAAGAAACCCACAGTAATAACCTGGGCTTGCATTAAATAATAACCGAATCGACGATGAACACGGGGAGGAAGGGTAAAGTGGATGGAGGGAGAGAGTGGTGGGTAGTATGTGGAAGTGGATGGAGGAATGGAATAGATAGGGGAGGGGTATGAGGATAGGGGGAGGAGGGGTTGAAGGGGTGGGGGTTGAATCTGAAGTTTCCTGATCGATCTCCCAGGACGGCAGACTCCTCGCGTGCCTGCGGGGCTGGCATTACTGGCTCTGCACGACACACCACTTCCCGCATCCCCTTCCCCCTCCCCTGCCCCAGCTCCTGCCATTCGCGCTCTTTATTTTCTGTTTCTTCCCTTCTTCCTCCCTCTTGCATTATAATTTTACGGAAATAATTACCCCCTCACCTCCCCTCCATTGCTTATATGAGTATTTCCATCTTTCCTCCTTTTTTGCGAGAAGAAGCCCACACCCCTTGCCTTTTTCATCACTTCCCCCTAATTTTCGCGTGAATTGCCCTTTCATTTCTTCACTCCCAAAAGTTAAGGAGTTATTTCTCGATGATTACCTTTTAAACAAATGTTCTAGAAACAGTAGTTAGCTGGGTTCACAATTAGATTTCCCGTCGGGGGAGAGTAGATAAATAGATGTGTTTTTGTGATATTTTCGTCGCTGTTATCACTCTGTTTTGTAACTTCCTACGAATGGCTTCGAAGAGGAAGTGAGAGCGAGCATTGAATAAACTAATGACTAAGGAAAAGTGTGACTATAGCATGGCTATAGTCACACTTTTTTATTATTGCCTTGTTTTATGAATTTATTTTTTCTTTTTTTGTAACAAGATGTGTTAGGATATGTAAAGAGATGTGTGTGGTGTTACTGTTGTATCTTCGGGACGTGAGCGTCTCGTCAACTACGAGAAATGTCATGAAGAAACTCGCCTTTTTTGACTCGGTGTTTATAGCTTTTTCTTCTTTCGTTTTCAACGTCGCTTTCCTTACCCGTGTTTTCGGATATCCTTCTCGAGAGAACGAATCCAGTTCAAGCAAGCAAGCAAGCAAGCAAGCAAGCAGGCTGTCGCGTCGGGCAGATATTCACTTGATTGCTGCAGAATCTTCCTTATCTGACCCACTCCGACTCGCGTGTGGCGAAAGGCGCTCTCGGGGAGGAAGCCATGGAGGAAGGGCGGCGAGACTGGAGGGTTTTGGTACTGTGTGTGTGTGTGTGTGTGTGTGTGTGTGTGTGTGTGTGTGTGTGTGTGTGTGTGTGTGTGTGTGTGTGTGTGTGTGTGTGCTGTGTGTGCGTGTGCGTGTGCGTGTGCGTGTGTGTGTGTGTGTGTGTGTGTTTCACAAATGAACATCTACTGCCGAAGAACTGCTGATTGAGTTCCTCTTTTATTCCACCATTAAAAAAAAAAGAAACTAAGGTAACAATCCCTATCCCTATTCCTACCCCTACCCCTACCCCTACCCCTACCCCTACCCCTACCCCTACCCCTACCCCTACCCCTACCCCCTTCCCTATTCCTACCCCCTTCCCTACCCCTACCCCCTTCCCTACCCCTACCCCCTTCCCTACCCCTACCCCTACCCCTACCCCTACCCCCTTCCCTATCCCTATCCCTATCCCTATCCCTACCCCTACCCCTACCCAGATATTCTGAATTTACTCATAGATTAATATGAACGTGTTGACGGCCTTTCTAGATATGAAGTTGGTAACTTCGCGTTGTGTTTAAGAGACGGAACTTCGAACTTCCTTTTTCGCATAACGTGTCCGAAATCGTTTTGCTTTTCTTCCTCTCTCGGAGCAAAGTTGGCGTCGTTAAGCGTCCTTATTTGTCGTTCATTCAACAAATGGCTTTGATCTTTTCCTTTTTCCCTTTTCTTTTTTCTTCGGCGTGGATGTTGTGCGACGGTTAATAGTATTGTGTGATGGATGAGTGGTTTCGAAGGTCAGGCCTCGAGGACTGGCGCCTCGAACTGGTGCCACGGGTCTCGAAGCAGCCTAATGGAGCTTTCGTGGGACGGCGGTCACCATGCGCTTTCGTGATTGCAATCGCTCGCCTTGGCGCTGAGAAGCCTCGAGACTCTCTTGGGGAATGTTCTAGAGAAACGCCTTGACAGCTGTGTAATGGTGAAACCCTTGGAACCCCTCCCAAGAAAAGACTCTATTTCGGTGGTCGAGACCGTTTTAAATGGAGTTGAGTGCGAGTGAGTGCATGCGTGAGTGCCATTGAATTGGTGAAGAATGAATGAATGAATGAATGGTTTTGAGTTGCTGATCGTACCTGACTGTATGATTGACCGAATGAAAGAAATAAGTGTTAGACTGAATTGCAAATCATGACTGATTGACAGACTGACGGAATGAATGAATTAATAATTTAATGAATGAATGAATGAATGAATTAATGAAAGAGCGACCGACCGACTGACTGACTGACTGACTGACTGACTGACTGACTGACTGACTGACTGACACCGACCGACTGACTGACTGACTGACTGACTGACTGACTGACTGACTGACTGACTGACTGACTGACTGACTGACTGACTGACTGACTGACTGACTGACTGATGAAGTCTGTGCCAAGCGGCCCCTCGCGGCAAAATGTGTGTCAGAAGCGTGAATCGTCACAGCAACTTTAATCTGACCGGATGTGTTTGTAATGAGACTCCCGAGGTAGCTTTTCTTTTTTGAGGGGCGATAGGTCGAGGATCGGGGATGGAGTCGTGTGAAAAAGTGAACGAAGAAGGAAGGAAGAGGGGAAGATAGGAAGACAGGGAGATAAAGACAGAAAGGCATTGACGGACAAAGAGGAAGGAAGGTAGGTAGGTAAGTAGGAAGCAAGCAAACAAGCTAGCAAAGAAATAAGGAAACAGGTAGGAATGACGGAAGGAAGAAAGGGAGAAAGAAAGAAGAAAGGAAGGAAAGGAAAAAGAAACGAATCTAGAAGAGATAGAAAGGAAGGATATGAGGAGGATGAAAACTAGAAGTAGAATAATGAAGATGATGGTGATGAAGATGAAGATGAAGATGAAGATGAAGGTGTTGGTGATGGTGATGATAAGTGAGCATTGTCCTGGGGAAAGTGTCGCTCCCCGCCCCCTCGAGTGGCGAGCGCGACGTGCATTCCGGCGCCCGTCACTGCCACGCGAGCAGTGGAATAGTTGGGACGAAATCTGCCCCTAATTAGCTGCGAGACTCCAGGCGGGCGCGGGTGAATGAGAGGAGTGAGGGAGCGAAGCTTTTTGAGGTAAAAGTGAAGAGTGTGAAGGCAAGGAAGATGGTGGAGTAAAGCTTTTCAAGTTGGGAGTGGAGATAGTGAAGGGGAGGGAGTTCGAAGTGGAGGGAGGAAAGCAGTGTGGGGCTTTTGAGTTTGGGGAGCCGAGAGGTTGGAGCGGGTGCGTGCTCGTGCGTGTGAGGGAGGGAATGTGCGTGCATGTGCTTGTGTATAAGGGAGGCGGGGGCACTGGGTGTTATGGCGGGGGCTTTTGGGTGTCGTGTGTGAGCGATGAAAATAGGGAAGCGAAGATGAAGGGAAAGAGGGAGGAATAAGTAGAGAAATGCAGGGAGGAAGAATGGGAGGATAGAAGTAGGAAAGAAGGAAGCTGGGAATGGAAGGCATCAAATAAGGGAGACAAGTGCCCGGGAAGCAAATAAACAAATAAAGTAACAAACAAAGTAGTTGGGGGGGGGGGGAAGGACAGGAAAGGAGCCCCTCGCGACCCGGAACAGCATGAGGAAACTCCGTCCGCATCAGCCGGGACCGCGCTTGCTGTCTCCCTCCGTGAAGAATGGCGCCGCGGTGAACATTTGTCCTGAAACAGCAGGAGAAAGAAGACAAGGGATAGACAAAGATAAAGATAGAAATAGGCAAAGAAAGACGAAGATAGAGATACAAACGACAACGAGAACGAAGTAGATATTGGGAGATCAAAGTTTCCTTCCCTGTCTCTTCCAGCTCCGAGCCTTTTGTCTTCGATGGAGTGACCTTGGCTCACGTAAGGGCGCGCGGGGCGTTTATGATCGCACAGAGTACCCGGAAGGATGCCAGTGGTTGATTTATTTCAGTATTGTTTGTGTGTTTTCTATCATTTTTTGCAGTCCGTTAGAGTGGGGTTTCGAGAGGAAAATGGACCGATTGATTCCGAGCTCACAAACCTCGAGATGGTCTCAAATACAATAGAATATGCTCTGATGAGAGTGCGCTTTAGACGTCTTAAGAATATGCTCTTCTAATTGTCTCGCTTATTTTATAATGTATTTTCGTCTCTGTATCAACATAGTGTGTTTTGCCATTATGTTTCATGGCTCGCTGTTCCAAGATAGGGTCGTGTCTTAGCGGATTCCACGTTGATTAGCATCTTGCCCCCGGAAAAGTGCACTTCTCCCGTCTTCCTTTTATTTATCGTCATATACTCCATAGAATCGATGCCCCACTTCTGTGCACTTCTTGCTGAAGAGGTGGAGGGCATGGCTGGCAGGGATGGGAAGGAATGGGGAAGAGAAGAGGTGGAGAAAAGAGAGAAGGAGAACAAGGAGTAGTAGGGAGAATGGAAGGAGGGAAGCGCAGGGGGTGTGGGAGGGGCGAGGAAGGGAGCGGTAGGGTGACGACGCCTGCCTGAACCCAGTAGTGAGGTAGACGACCTTGCTCCATTGACCCTGTGCTGGTATGCGCGGCCGGGTGGGCAGCGCTAGGTCGACCCTCGAGGGGGATTCGGTTTGTGCCGGCGTTGCAGGCACGTGCTGGCAGCGTCGATTTGACGTGCATCGCGGGTGACGACCCGAAGAAGTTGCGTGAATGGGCGTAGCTCATTTGTCGAAGGAGGAGGGTTGCTATAGCGGGTTCGGGCGGTTTGCATGGCAGTGGGTCCCCTGCAAGACGCAACGCCGCCGCCGCCCGGGAACCGTAGCGCGACAGCATGCGCTTTTCTCGAATCCTGCCGACACGCTACCCGCCTCGGATAATTGGATTATCGTGCGTGGGTGGCGGCGTTTCACGGGGTCGTCGGCGTCCCGGCATGATTAAACAGCCACCTCGCGACAGCCAAAGCGCGCTAATGCTGTTAGTTTCCAATGCATCCCCCGACTCTAAGGCACTGTTAGCTCCGCCCATTATCGCCCTGCTCTTGCCACGTCGACCACCGTTGCAGTTTCGACAGCAAATCGTAGTACTGAGAGATATTTCGTCGGCACATTCTGACCGATACAGCAGCGCATTGTCACAACGTCCAGCCTTGTCAGTTATTGTTCTCTTATGCTACGAAAGTCGCCGTGACACCCCTGCACCCCTCCCCCGGCGAGGAGACACTCATTTCAGCGTTCGTGCAAGCTTTCTCTCCTCTCTCCCTTGGCCGCACGTTGTCAGCTCATGACTGCAGTCGAAATGTGGGGTGCGCGCGCGTTGACCCCCTCCCCGGCCCCCTGGCGGCAGCACAATCCGTCACCTTTAAGCCGCCTGCTCAAGTTTGTCCTGCTAAAGTTTCCTTTGAGCTTTAACATTTTTCTGCTCGTCCTGGATGCTGCTTGCTAGGGAACGGGTGAGCGGACGTTTATTTTCTTGCCTTTTGATCATCATTTCGCCATTTTCCGCGTTGCATTGATTTTTAAAAATTATTCTGCTTTATTATTTATGTAGCGGCCGGCTTGGTTTCGCCCAATTCCTCAGTTTGGTATTTGATGTGTGTAAAAGGGAGGCAGGGCGGAAACATGTAGCGTGGCGTCACCGCGACGACGATGGCGGCCCCGCGCGCGAGAACAGGCTCCAAGAAAGCGAAGGGGAAGGACGTCTTAAAGTTATCCCATGCATTGCCGCCTCCGCCAGCAGCACTCGCCAGCGCCGCCTCCAACCAGCCCGCCTTCGCCTCAACAGTGATATCACGTTTCCCTTCCATCTCTTGGCTGGTCTGGCACTGCTGTCTGCATTTTATTATGCTATAATAGGTGTTCTTTTCGTATAAGAAAACCATTCCACGATAAAAAAAAGAAAGAAAGAAAAAAAAAAAACGGGTCCTTGGTTTTTAGTCCTCAGTGTTTTAGCAGATGATTATGTATGGTAGGATGTGGATGCCTGGTATGCTTTCGATTTAGTGACTGTTGCAAAGCTGATGCCGGTTGGTGTCAACGCAGTATGTCTGGGAAAGTAAAGCTTCACATGTCAGTGTTGCTCTCATCTTTAAGAGCCGTCTTCTACAAGTGCAGCAGTTTCTACACTGATGGGACATTCTCGTGGTCTTCTCTTCCTCATCTCAACCCACCATTAACACCGTCATTACTCCTCTGACCTCGACTCGTGCTCGGTGGCGCCACACACTCCGTTTAGCTCTGCTGTTTCCCGTTACCGAAAGCCTCCGACGCCAGCACTCGCCTTCGACAGCGCCACTCGCCTTGCTTTCATAACTGGCGCGACGGCCCGCAGAGTGGGAAGGGCGAGTCCTAATTGAGCGAAACCGCTCGCTGCACCGCCGCCCGGACCTCTCGCGGCCTCATGCTCTTCCGCCTTTGATCCAGCGCACGTAGGCCGGGCACCACGGCTTTGCTTCGTGTCCAAAAATGTGCCTTTTCGCGCACCAGAAGAGAGGTTTTCAAGGTCGGGGATCTGGAAAAGATATACAGAGTCGTCCTAATAAATTCATATAATTAGTTGTTCATTTTTTCCACAGTCGATAATGATCACAGATAATCTTTGATGCATGCGCGCGCAAATAGTTTATTTGGTGTCTCGGTTTGTTTTCACCCGGATGAACTGCCAAACGGCCTTCCGAGCTTTCTCCTCCTCCCTCCCTCCCTCTCTTCCTCCTTCCTCCCCCCTCCCTCCCTTCCTCCTTCCCCCCCTCCTCCTTCCCCCCTCCTCCTCCCTCCTCCTTCCCCCCTCCCTCCATCCCCCTCCCTCCATCCCCCTCCCTCCTCCTCCTCCTCCTCCTCCTCCTCCTCCTCCTCCTCCTCCTCCTCCCTCCTCCTCCTCCTCCTCCTCCTCCTCCTCCTCCTATTCTTCCTCTTCCACCGCCGTCGCCCCAACTACGCACATCTGCGGCTGTATCTTGGGGTGCTCGCTGAGATTCGACCCGGATGTCGATGGCTAGAGAGTGAGTTCGCCGTCGGGTGGCCTCGCTGGGTGTCGAGTCTGCCTGTCTGTCGGTGGAGGTCGGGGGATGGGAAGGCATACGAGAAAGTGTCGCGGTGGCGCTCCTCAGGACAGCCAGACAGTGTGAATGGCGTCAGACAGCCAAGGTCACAGACGCTGATGATAGGTCGGCTTTCAGTGAGGGGTAGGGGTGGTCTAAGGAAGGGGAGGGGAGAGGGTTGTATTGGGGAATTCCAACTAGCAATGAAACTACCGGTTAACTAAGGCCTTGGTGGGGGGGGGGGGCTATCGGTTAACTATGGTCATGGGGGGTGGGGTTTGGGGAGTTCGAGCTAGCAATAGAAATACTAACTATGGTCTTGGGGGAGGGGGATGGTCAGCTGGGGAGTTCCATCTAGCAATGGAACTACCGGTTAGCTGTGGCCATGGTAAACAAGCTTGGGATTCTCATTTTCTCAGGATCGATGAGACAGGGCGAACACGCCTGCTGAACCTTACTGTGGAAGCCTGCATAAAAGGAAGGCTTTTCAGCTTCGTTTCGTTAAGATACTGAGAGTTTGGGGATTTTATGCGCTTTGGGTATTTCCTTTGTTAGGGGTTAATAGTTCGCTTTTTTTTTTTATATTAATTTGATATCTTGTGATTATTCATGGCTCTTTGTAAATATAAGCACATACTTTTACATGTCTATAGTTATTTCTCTCTCTCTCTCTCTCTCTCTCTCTCTCTCTCTCTCTCTCTCTCTCTCTCTCTCTCTCTCTCTCTCTCTCTCTCTCTTCTCTCTCTCTCTCTCTCTCTCTCTCAAACACACACACACCTACACACACACACACACACACACACACACCACACACACACACCTACACACACACACACCTACACACACACACACACCTACACACACACACCACAACACCACACCTCACACACACACACCTACACCACACACACACCTACACACACACACACACTACACACACCACAACCACACACACACACACCTACACACACACCCCACTACACCCACTCACTCACACACACACACACACACACACACACACCTACACACACACACACACACACACACCTACCACACCCCACACCTACACACACACACACCTACACACTACACACACACACACACACCACACACACACCCACACGACACACCACACACACACCACAACACACACACACCTACACACACACCCTACAACACACACCTACACCACACACACCACACCCCACACCACACACACACCTACACACACACCTACACACACCTACACACTCACACCTACAACACACCTACACCACACCTACACACACCTACACACACACTACTACACCCACCCCTACACCACAACCTACACACACCCAACCCACACACACACCTACACACCAACACACACACCACACACCTAACACCTACACACACACACACCTACACACACACACACCTACACACACATCCACACACCACACACCTACACCACACATCACACACTGCACACACCTACACACATGCACACACCTACACACCCACATACACACACCTACACACACCAGCACACACCTACCACACATCTACACATCTACACACCCACACACACCTACACACACATGCACACACCTACACACACATGCACACACCTACCACACATGCACACACCTACACACACATGCCACACCTACCCACCATGCACACCACCTACACACACACCACATGCACACACCTACAGCACACACCTACCACCACATGCACACACCTACACAACATGCACACACCTACACACACCTGCACACACACCACACAACATGCACACCCCTACACACACATGCACACACCTACACACACATGCACACACCTACACACACATGCACACACCTACACACACATGCACACACCTACACACACATGCACACACCTACACACACATGCACACACCTACACACACATGCACACACCTACACTACACATCACACCTACATACTACATGCACCACCTCACACACATCACACACCTACCACACATCACACACCTCACACACATGCACACACCTACACACACATCACACACCCTACACACACGCACACCTACACACACACCTACACACACTGCACACACCTACACACACACACACACACCTAGCACACACACACATGCACACACCTACACACACACACCTGCACACAACCTACACACAAAAGAACACCACACATCACCATCACTATCTACCCTTCACCATTCAATCATTCATCACACACCTAACCATCATCTGTCCACACGACTAGTCACACACTGCATCTTCACTCACCCCTCACACTACCCACCACTCACCACACCACCTCCACCCTACAATTCACCACCTCACCCTCACCTACCACCCCCACCCTCACACCCTCACCCATCACACCTTCACAACTGCCCCTCCACCTCACCTCCACCCATCACCACACACACTCCCCCTACAACCTCACTACTCACCCTCACCCTCACCACTCCTCACCACCCCATCACTCACTCTCACCCTCACTCACCCTTTCACACTCACACTCCTTATGCATCCACATAATCTATCTTGCATATGAATTAAACCCTACCACATTTTAACTAACCCACAAATCTCCCTTCACAAACTCATAACAATGCAACATACACTCAACCCTAAAGTATTATTACCTATGACAATTGACTTATATATTTAACCATAAAAGTATCATCCTGATTTATATGAAACTTAACCATTTTTCCTACGAAGTTAACACTGCTTTATTTAAGATAACCTAACTCATTACCATTTGTATATTTATTCCCTAAACTCCCTTAACAATTGACAATTCCTCTCTCAAAAGCTGGTGATGTGGGATTTAGTAGTGGCCGGGTGGGGCCTCGGGAGGGTCGCTAAGACTCTCCCAATACCCCTCAACCCACCCTCCCCCGGCTGCTGCCCAACAGCCTCCACAAGGGCCCCCACAGTTGCGCACACAGGGACAGCCGCCTCCCCATAACCAGCACCCAGCCTCAGCTGCTCCCCCTGTGCCGCACTCGCAGCATCTCACGCATACCCACGCTACGTTATCACAGCATCATCCAGTCTTACAGGTATGGAACTGGTGCAGTTTGGTAAGGTTGCCTGCTTGCACCACACACATCTCCTCTCTCTCTCTCTCTCTCTTCTCTCTCTCTCTCTCTCTCTCCTCTCTCTCTCTCTTCTCTCTCTCTCCTCCTTCCTCTCCTCCCTCTCTCTCTCTTCTCTCCTCTCCTCTCTCTCTCTCTCTCTCTCTCTCTCTCTCTCTAATCTATTACTTTCTCAGAAACTTGCAGTGTCTAGATTTGAGATTCTCTATCACATTTTCCCCCTCTCCAAAAGGTAAATGGTGTTTAATTAGGATAAGAGAAATGGACTCCTAAGTAATCAACCCTTTAAGCTAATGGTTGATACTCAAGTAATTCTTTATATACATTTTCATGGAATTGCAGTATAAGAATAGTGAATTAGTTAATTGTATTGATTTAATCCTGAAATAACGAGACCTTTCATTTTACCTAAACTAAAGGTTCAGTTAAGATCTGTCTCGGCTGAAGAGATTAAAAGGATTTCTAAAAACTATTCATTACTATGAATAGAATTAACTTATTTCAGTGATTAACCCCTAATCCTATTAGGGAGAAATGTTATGAGTCTGATGAATGCATTGAAGGTCAGGGATTATTCATAAATAGAACTTTTGAGTGTTATGTTTTGTTGGGTTTAAGTGCTTTTTTCTTTAGTGGTTCGTTTTCCTAGTTCTCTGATGCGAAATGTGAATTGAGGGGTTAATTTTCTCACTGTGGTTTCATAGTTGCATGGTTTGTCATGGGTTAGCTTGTTTTATTTCCGCTGGTTTGGATGAATAAGAACTTGGAGTTTAACCCATATCTGATGGGTAGTATTCATAGAGGCTGGGGCCTCGCTGCCGGGGGCTTATATCGTCGCCCTAGCATGCGCGACCACTCATGGCAAATACCAGCATCCCATGCCGTTTCTTTGTAATACTACAAAGATATGTTGTATTTTCAGTTTTCATATTTTAAAGTCTCTACTTGCCAAACTTCCTGATAAATCGAGACTGAAGGGTATTTTTGTTGTTATATAGACTCCATAGTTGATCATTATTTGGTCTATAGTTCGAATAAAATAAACAGTGTGCGGCATCATGGAGTTGAAATCGTCGGTTTGTTGCATTTTGTTTGTTTGTTGCATGGTAAAAATGAGAAAGTGTTAAAACCGACTTAATCACACTTTCACTGGCAGAAAAACAATCTTTTGCCGTGATTGTAGCAAAAAAAAAAAAAAAAAAAAAAAAAAGGCATGTCCATACATACTCTATGGCATGTGCGTACGTGCCCCCGGCAGATGGTCCTGCCAACCCATGGCATGTGTGTACATGCCACCCGTCGGCAATGGGTTAAGAATTGCTGAATGATAATGAGAAGACGGTAACAGGAGCTTATTGTGATCTCATTGTTGTGAAGTTTATTTTCATAATAACTTCAAATCATATTGCTAATAATAGGAATTAGTAGAAAAGGAAAGGATAAGAGTGAAGAGCATGGGTGTGTACAGCAGTAGGAAAGAAGAGTGTGAAAAGCAGGAATTGGCTGAAGCTGATTCTGTGTTTGGAAGGCAGAATTCTTTATCTTGAACCATGTTTACAAAAGTTAATAGTACGTTTATGTAATGTTTGAAGACCTGACAATTTTTAGTTATCAAATGTATAGAATTCCAAGGGGATGCAAAAGATAGTGTTGAAATTCCATGAGATTATATTCTGGAAGTTAATAATCTGTTTGATTAAGAAAATAATAATAATATTGATTTATTTATCTTCCTTTTTGTAATTGGACTTAGATGTGTAAACAGTAATCAAACTATCCGAATGCATCAGAGTAATCTCTTTCAACCAGTTTCAAAGACCCAGTAAGGCCAGCATCAAAGATGAAAAATAAAAACTTGAAAGAATAAAGAGTATGACTACATGTTTTTTTTTCACAAAAAACTAGATTAATTGCAGAGTTGTGGAATCCAGATTGCTTCTTATAGTGTTTTGTGTACATGTGGGCTATGGCATCTTCACTTATTCATCTTTAATAATTTCTTTGCTTGATTGAATGACTTATGGGGCTTTACTTCAGTTATTTTTCAAATTCATACACTTATATCCCTGCCTAATGTGTCCTATAGTTTCTTGTTTATGATAGATTTATAAATAAAAAGATAAAAAAAAAAAATCAATGGAAAATGGTCTCTCTCTCTTGAGCAAGCCGAGATCTAATGCACTGTTGTTCAGTGTTTAAAATTTTGATCTCATATTCATATTACAGCCCTTAGTACTTTTACTGTTGTGATTTTTTTTCCCCCCCTTATTCTCAAAATCATAAAAGAGACAGGGAAGCTTGGAAAAAAAACAAAGAAACACTTCCATCTGCCTCAGTCAAAAATTCTCCTGGGCTGCTGTCTAATAATAATGATGATAATGATAATAATGATAAAAAAAAAACATGAATTAAAGTAATTGCATATATTTATCTAATTTATTGTTTTCCTGTGAAAATATATATTTACATTAGGTTAGTGTGCATAATGTTAAGTAGAGTACTCATTTTGTGTGTGTGCTTGTGTTTATTTTTATGAAAATACACACCTTGGGTAGGGTATATAGGCTATCCTAGGCATGTCTGAGTCGTGGGTGAAGGCATGTAGACAGTTCTACATCAATTATTTTTTCTTTATATAGGTAGATTTATTGGTAGAGATATATATATTTATTATACTTTTTGTATGTATATGCTTTAGATGTAGAGTTTTTTTTATTCTTTAATGAGAATTTTTTTCTCAATTTAAGATATAGATCATTTACTGCTGCATGCAAAGCAATTACCTTTTTTTTATAGAAAAATCACCAAAATTTAGAATTTTAGTGGGTAACTCGGGAAACCAAAAAAAGGGGCTAAATTATATAAATTGACTAAATGCCATCTGGTTCTAAAATTCATGAGAAAGAATGTAATTTATGTTTTGCAAAATGAAAGGTTTAACAACTGTTTTTTGTTCAAACCGTTTCCAAGCCTAAATCTACTTTAAAACTGAAAGTTGGATGCAAGTTCATGGGAAAATTAATAACCAAAGCATGCCAAGACATTATTTGATAATATATCAGTTGACTACAATGCTCAGTCCATTTTTCTTAGAGAACATGCAGATTTGCATTTTTTTTAGTTGGGTACAATCCTCCCCTCCCATTGTCCATAAAATATAAATACTGGGAAAGATTTGGCAAACTCAGAGGTCTTTTTTGAAGGATGAGAGATTTCTAATATACAAGTACCTCCAAAATGCCAGGAATCATTTTTGACCAAAGAATGACCAAGTGGTCTCCTTACATATAATCTAGAAATATGTGAGGATATACCCTGCCACTGTTGTTAGTGTTATAAACTATTGTAATCTTACCAAAATTGGCAGGTGAATTCAAAGTTGATTGTCTTTACTGACCCATTGGCTCCAGATTCTTCACTGCTTCACTTCACTTGCTTGAGTGGCTATTCTGCCGTGCGTATGGCTTGAAGGCCTGGTGCACACGAACACATTGTGTGGTAACAGAACCCCATGTCCACTGTGATTTTAAAAGTTTACTAAGTTTCCTTATACATGTGTAGATGGCTCCACTGACGCTTAGTCACCGTCTAGTCTTTTACTGTTTTTTCCTGATCTCACTGGTTACCTTTTTCCTTGATTATTATTATTTTTTAGAGGGTCTTGTTGCTATTAATATTGATAATAGCAAAATCATGATGTCACTAATAATGATGATGATAATGCTAATAGTAGCATCAGAAGAGAATAAGAAAAATCAAGGAATGGTGGGAATATCTGGTGTGGTTAGGTAAGCATTCTAATTGAGTCCTTGGTGACTCATTGCTTGTGGAGCCATCTGTGTATAAACAAAATTCACAAAACAAAAGTATAGTGGACGGTGCAATTATCTAGCACTAGTGGCTAGACTTGATTAGTATCTGAAAGATTTTTTTTGTTGTACAGTGCTCTTCTAATCATGGAGTTGGGAGACTGCTAATTTATTTATTTTTAGATTATAATCCTAACATTCTAACAAGGAAATGTGATTAAATAAAACAGTTGGCAGATCGTTTAAGTTTTACATCAATAGTTAATTTTCATTTTTAGAGAAAATTTCTCAAAACTAAGGGGATTATTGATCCATGGATTATAAGTAGTTTTGAGTTGTACTTTTTTTTAATCAAAATATTATTATTATTATTTATTTATGAACAACTGTAGTAAATCTTTCAAAATGTAATTTTCAATTCCAGAGTGGAGGTGTAGGTGGGCACGGCACAGGTTGGAGTGGGCCAAGGAGTGGGTCAGTTGGTGGAGTGCCACCTGGGCCAAGCCCTCAGCCCCCGGGGACCGCCACACGACCTCAATACACAAGCACTCCACCAGGTTCAACACAGCAAATACAACAAGGCTCAGGTCAGTAAACATAAATGCCTTACAAGGAACATGTCTGGAGGTTGCAGTGGTTATTATGCCTGTGATGGGATGTTCCTGAGGTGGAGAAGTAGTTGAACTGTGTTTTAGATTTTTAAGTCTTTTTGAAGCCTAGCTTTATGCTAGGGTTATAGAGCGCAATCCATGTAAGTCCCTCAGTGATGTAGATGTGCCGAATGGAATGGAATTGATTGTAATATACTTGAATGACATCCAGTCAGTGGAGGTATATTCTACTTGCACTGCTAGCTATAATTTGTATGAAAGATATAATTTCAGAACAAAAATAATTTTATCGCTTTATCCTGATATCTTGATTGGTATTCAAGATTACAACAAATGTCAAAATCCTTATTCATGTAAAGAGGCCTTTGATGTCAGTTCCTTTCCCGACGGGTAGTATCATAGAGGCCGGGGCCTCGCTGCTGGGGCTTATATCGTCGCCCTAGCATGCGCGACCACTCATGGCAAATACCAGCATCCCATGCTGTTTCTTCGTAATACTACGAAAATATGTTGTATTTTCAGTTTTCATTATTTTCTAAAGTCTCTACTTGCCATATAGCCTGATAAATCGAGACTGAAGGATATTTTTTGTTGTTATATAGATGCCATATTGATCATTATTTGGTCTATAGTCTGAATAAATAAGCGGTGCGTGGCATCATGGAGTTGATTTTTTTTATTTTATTATTATTTTTTTTTTCATAGTAAAAATGAGAAAGTGTTAAAACCGACTTAATCACACTTTCAGTGGCAGAAAAAATAATCTTTTGCTGTGATTGTAACAAAAAAAAAACTCATTGCATGTCCACACACACCATGGTACATGCCCCCGGCAGATAGTCCCGCCATGCCATGGCATGTGCGTACATGCCACCCGTCGGCAAAGGGTTAAAATGTTTAAGTCATAGAAGCACATCCTTTCGTATGCAATGTTCACCTTGGATGCACAAAGTCAAATGTTAAAAAAAAGGTCCTCAGATAAGAACATAATGCAAGCATATGGTAATCCAGAAGTCTTACATTGTGAATAGATTTTCAAAAATGTATGCACTCCCCCCCCCCCCCAAAAAAAAAAGGGGGGGGGGGAGAGGGAGGGATGGGTGATGCAATACTAGTTAACCCAATGCTGCTGGGTGGTTTCCCAGTATGGAAGCCCTCTCTCCCGGGCCGTATTTGTAGTGGCCTGGGCCCCACCGCTGGGTGATCGTGGTGGCACCATAGCATGTGCGGCATGATTGTGCAAACCCACAAAAAACGGGACTGACACACCATGGCACATATATACATGCCACCTGGAATATAGTCCAGGTATGACATGACATGTACGTATATGCCACCCGGCAATGAAGGGTTAAAAAATAACGACATTCAAACATGGCTTAAAATGTTCAAATATTACTGAGGAATCTTTTCCCCCATAAGTATTTGGTCATGTCGGAAAAAATGTCTGGTTGGTTATTTTGTCATGATTTTGATAAATTGTTAGCATCTGGCAAAAACCACTGAACTAGAAAGAGAGGCCAGTGAAAGGCTCATATATTATAAAAAACACAAATTATTTATGAAATGACTGGAGAAAAGTTAATTAAAACACAATTTTATTTGGCATATTAAGTCATATAATGGCATGGCAACATTCCATACCCTATTAGGAATTTCACATAACTTTCCTTTTGTCTCAAAAGATATCAAATACCCATTCAAAGCTAAACAAAATATGTGTGTATAAGAATGTTATGTGATTTCCATTGTTGTCCTGTTGAATGCTGTCTGGGATGTGCAGGGATCTTTTTCCGTGTGCAAATCAGCCAATATATATATGCGTATTCATCTGGAAAGTATTAACCCATTGAATTGGAAAAATGACGTATTCACTGTAGCATTGTGTAGCATTGTTTAGTGAAATGTCCCTACACAGATGGAGCCGCAAGTGCTTCCCCACCATTTCATCTTTTCTTGAATTTTCTTTTTTTTTTGTAATGCCTTCAGTTAACCCTTTCCCAACGGGTGGCATGTACGTACATGCCATGGCATGCCTGGACTATCTGCCTGTGGCATGTACGCACATGCCATGAGTTTTTTTTGTTACAATTATGGCAAAATATTATTTTTTTGCCACTGAAAATGTGATTAAGTAGTTTTTAAACACTTTTTCATCATTTTTTCCTATACTATGCATTTCATAAAGGCTTCTCGGGCTTCCGAGGTTAGTTTTAAAAAAAAATTATGTTGGTAATCGACTACATTGGCCACATATATTATATAGTATTCACGAAGTGATTATGTAAAACCACGTGAAAATACCAATATGTATTAAAAAAAAAAAAAAAAAAAAAAAAAAAAAATTACGTATTTATAAAACACTGAACATAAAATTATATCTATATGGAAGTGATAATATAAACCTGTTGAAACTAAGTTTATCTTATAAAATAACTTGAAAAAAAAAAAAAAAAAAAAAAAATACGGTTTCAACTCCACACACTGCTTATTTTATTCAGACTATAGAGTGAATAATGATCAACTATGGAGTCTATATAACAAAAATATTCTACAGTCTTGATTTATCTGAAAATATGGCAAATAGAGACTGTAGAAAATAATAATACTGAAAATACATCATAGGCTCTTAGTATTACGAAGAAAAGGCAATGGATGCTGGTATTGGGCATGAGTTGGTCGCGCATGCTAGGGTGACGATATGAGCCCACGGCAGCGAGGCCCGGGCCACTATGAATACTACCCGTTGGGAAAGAGTTAATGATATTGTTGCTATTATTAAAAATTATGATTATTATAAAAATATTAACATTACTAATAGCAATATAAAAGAAATGAAAATACTTCTGAAAATCAAGGAAATAGGAAACGGGGAGATGGGTGGTACTAGTGATTGACTTGTTGGTGAATAAGAAATTGTGGAACTATCTACTGTGTGCGTGTAAAGACAATTGACAAACTAAACTCTCAATAGGAATGGCATGTATGTACATGCCATCCCTGGGGCATTGGGTTACAGCTTAATTCTTGGTAGTATTTTTTAAACAAATTTTTTCTGAAGTCTTTTGGCATCCCAAAAGTAAATAATGATTACTCAGGCACTGATGCAGACTCAAGGAGTATATATTAATTTTTTATTCTTGATATTCTGTGATATGCGATGTATTTTATTTGTTAGTAACATCTTTTGTTTACTTTGATTAAGATTTTGAGGTTGCAATTTCATTGAAGTCTTAGAACAAGTTTGCACTTTCAGTAACAACAATGAAGCATCAAATATTTACCAAAGTATTTTAATGTTCAATAAAAGAATAATGTCATATTGTATGTACACAGTAATTATTCACATTGTTCTGTCCAGAATTAAGTGCATAATGTGTGTCTTCAGTTTTGGGATGATATTCATATATTTTTTTAGAGACTTGGACATTTGAACATATTTTGTAGTTACATTTTTTCTGTTAGGAATACATTGAGAAGCCTTTATGAACAGATTAATTAATTCTTGTAAGAAATTTGATCTTCATTCCATTTATTTAAATGTTATACTTGATATTTATAATGAGAATTTTTTACACTAAATTCAATTAAATATTAGTTAGATATTTAACATTTAAACTTGGTTTTCACTTTTTACCATTTTTTATTATTTGCTTGATTTTCCTATTAAGTTCCTACAATTATGATTGCGTTTATTGTAATCAAATATGTTTCCACTTAATAAAGGAACTAATAGAGTACTGACATTTTGTTATTGGGTTGTGGGTGAAATGAATACATTACAGGTGGTTTGGACTCGCCTATTAGCTTTAGGATAAGCTCTCAACAGGGGTACCAAATAGCATGGTCTAGTAAACTACATCCTGGAATGGGAGCTGTTATGCAGCATTTTGATCATTAGAATCATGCTCCAGAACTTGTAGATACAGGAAGAAGATCAATATCACAGAGGTAGCTATGTGATATGTAGTATTTATAGGGTTAGATTATGTCATCTTCTGACACATAAGTGTAGAATACCAAATTAACTTTCTGTGAAAAGGTATAGTTACAGCTTAGCCTAATTTGGTAGTAATTGTCTTGCCCCCCTTTTTTTGGGGGGGGGGGGGGGGTTAAGGCCGTAGATTTGTGATATTAGAAATTGGGCTAGACATGTTGATATGTGTGCTGTGATTCCCATTTATTATTGAGTCAGATAGTGCAGATAAGCCCCATGCCATTGTTTTCCCCAAACCTTGATTTTCATATTGAAAGATTAAAAGGCTTTGTTATGCATTATCAGATGTAGGTATGGCATTTATCAGTCACTTTATCAAATTTAAGAAAAATTATATATGAGTGTATTCACAAATGGGATTCAGAGTATTCAGCAGTCTTTTTGTACATCTGTAAAGAGAGATCAGGGAACTGGACAAGGCTTTTATGTAACATCAGTCCAGTCACTTGGTAATTAGATGGAAAGTTTAGTAAAAATTCTGTGCTCATTTTGCTGAACATTTATTAATATGTTACACCCCTCATTCACAAGAAAAAATATTCATCAAGTTGAGTTCTGATTTCATAACAACATTCTGATCAATTCTTGTTCTATGATCAAATACATAATATACATTTGAGTTCTTTGAAAATAGTTATTGTGTATGCTGACATTGGTCTTGAGTAATACCAGGCATGAAATATATGCAAATATTACATTGATGGGTTTATTTACACAGTAACAATAAATTTATTTCTGTTGCCTGGTACTTTTAAGTATTGTTTATAATAGTGAGGCTAATTATCTGATACAGTTACAAAATTGGTAATAGCTAAAAGAGGCTTACATGTCATGTGATAAGTAGTTGTCATTCTGGTCCTTGTATGAGTTCTCATAACTTTAACTTGTCGATAGTAAACTGGAATTCTCAGACAATTTTTATAATGGGAAAAAAGTGTTTGACCTATAAATAAGTGTTAAAGTGTGTTGGCAAGAAATATTTTTTCCATTTTTATGTACAGTCAAATTAGTTGAATGGCAGACATGTTGGGTTTGAGAACAGTATTTTCTTTGGTTATTTAACTGTCAGCATTTGCTGAAGTTGATAGAGAAGTTTGTATATTTTATTGATTAACCCAATGCCAGTGGGTAACAGAAATCTCTGAGCATGATAAACTGGTGATTTCTGGCAATGGCCAGACACTGGGCAAGGGAGTCCGCTACATCAAGTGGAACTTCCCGCTCCACGTGCTCTGGTGCATTGCCGTGCGTATAGTCGTACCCCATTGACCAAGTGGTATGTTATGACACTAGTACACATGACCCGTCCGGAAAGGAGTTAATTCAACTGTGGTGCATTCATTAAAAATATTTTGACAGATCACTTTTATTAAATCTTTTATTTTTATGGCAGGAGGGACCTTACCGGTGGCATCACACAACATGATGTACTCCACCACGACACAGAATCAGCCCCAGGGACCACAACCTAATGCTCAGGTAAGCGAGTCAGGCATGCTGTCAGGGGAGGGTGGATACTCACTTCAGTGTGTACAGGAATGTTTTAAGGAGGTAAATGATGAAATGGAAAGAGTATTAGTGTAAGGAAAAATCATTACATATTTATTGAAGATTTTGTATTTGGGGGAAGGTGAAGGTTAATGTATTATTGTTGATGCTGTGGTTAATATCATATTTTTTTTAGTAAATAATGAAAAGGCAAATGTATGTATATATATATATATATATATATATATATATATATATATATATATATATATATATATATATATATATATATATATATATATTTTATGTTTGTATTTATGTATTGTAAGGTCCTAATTATTTCAAAGATGAAAAGATTTTTATATGACTCGGCAAACATTTAGTGTTGATCATTTAAGAAACCATTATACTAAATACAATGACTCCTGTTACAGGATTTTTTAAGCTATTCATTTGAGGGCTTCTTGGTGATATGTCTTTCCATAAATGTTTTTCTTGAAATGTAATCTAGAATGATTCAACAGGGGAGGGTATTATATGATTTGTGATTTATTTTGTGGGAAAAAAAAAAAATCTTTATTTTCATTATTTCATATTTGGTAAAAAACAAAAAGAAATAGAATTAAAGGAATACTGGTTGCACTGCAATGGACAGTGTTTTGCATATATGTCTAGCTTTATTCTGTAATGGAAGTAATATAAAAGTAATATGGCACAGTGAGTATTTTTGACTAACAGTGAGTGTTTGTGGGGGGGGTGGGGGGTTGGGG
>NC_051428.1:29348558-29356820 GCF_015228065.2 Penaeus monodon | reverse complement strand
GTTTTTATTATTTTTATTTATTTTTTTTTTCAACTAAAATTCGGTTATCACTCACAAATTTCTTAAAAACAATCTTCCTTAACTGCTGAATTCACACGAGGTCTTACCATGCCGGTCTCGACTCCTCCTGCCCTGGTACCTTGATCTGCTGGACTCGCGACCGAACCCTCCTCCTCCTCCTCCCCTCCCCGCCCCGTTTATCAGATCTGTGAATGGTTCTGGTGTGGTATTTTCTTCGCGTCAGGTCTCCTTCCGAGGAGTTTATGTGGGTGTGCGCGCCCTCCATATTATCGGGGAATCACGTGAAATCCCGCGTGAGGCCAAGGGCAGTCAGCAGCCGCCTCCACATGGCGCTGTGAGTCGTGAGCGCCTGTGTTCTCCGTCGCGGCGAGGGTCAGCTAGCCGGCGCTGCTGCTGCTATCACTGCCACCTTCGCAGCATGCCACGATTTCTTGACTGGACCCAGACCGCTTTCGAGCTCTACCATTGCTTCACACGCTCGCACTACATTCCTCCGCCATAACAGCTTGCTTCATCTTACCAATCAGGTGCACTAATATCACGTATTCCTCGCACTAAAACGCACGCAATCTGAACACCGGTGCATCGCGAGCAGGGGAGTGAACATCCCCCCTCCCCAAGTTCAAACGCGCGACAATGTATTCGAAAGGATACTGGTCCCCGCCCCAACTTAGTCACTCCACCGCAACTACGTAACCTCCGCACCCAGACAGTCTCCCTGATCCCGCTATCCCGTGGTCACCGAGCACCACACTGCCAGCAAGGCCCCGCAAACCATATTGTCGTACAGCTGTACTACTACGCTGCTGCCACCTGCCGACACGCACGCGAGCGACCAATGGGGAAGGGAAAGGGGTAAGCTCCCTTTCTGCCAGCAGGCTCATAAAATAGATTACACATCATAATACCCTTTCGTCAAAAGTCCCTGTGATTTGAACCCCGCCCCAGAAAGTTCAGTTGGAGAAGGCGGGCGCGAGAGAGCGCGAGGTGTAGGTGGAAGTGGGTGTGGAGCGGCTGCCCGCATACCGAGCGACCCTCCTCCCCTCACACGCATCTCGCTGCCTCGCCGTTATTATACTCGAGATACCTTTTGCCCTCACAGGAAACAGGTGCAACGCGGCCTCATGGCACTCCGTACGTGCTGGATGATGCCAGGCCGACGCTGTCCCGCGCAAGATGGCGGACCAGAAGTCATGCGCAATACTTCCTCAACTATTCCTTTTAGGTGTCCAGCAAATATTTGGTTAAATCATCTCTTCTTGACTCAAAGACATGCGTAACTTCCAAGAAAAGGTTTTTGAAATTTCCAAATTAACCATTCAAATCTTGTACCTTAAAACACATTGCAGATCATATTCAAATGCAGTTCTATATACATCCTTAAAACGAGATAGCATTAAATGCATAAACTTTGTGCTCGACAGCAACACTCGAATATCATGCAGGGTTAGCCAAATCCTTCCAAATGCAAGAGTATCAAGTGAAACATGACCTCGCTGTTTGATGTCTGTCGTGGTAAAATAATGTAGTAATTATGGCAAGTCATATAACAATAGCATGCAATATTGTTGAACATCCCAGATGACTATGCGTGATAAAAATACACACAAACACACACACACATTGTATATCCATGTAATATTAAAATTATTCAATGCAAGCCACCTACAGCCCTCTTCCAACGGTCTCCCAGGAACGCAATCGAGAAATCTAATCAACAGCTTCCAAGCTTTAAAAAAAAAAATCACTGGCCGCAGTCTCGAAGCGCTCCCCAAACGATAGCGCTCAGGTGGTGTTCCCCACGCGTCAGGCCCGCCCTTATCTCGCAATGATAGCCACCACCCCCTAGCAAGGGTCAAGGTCCTGGCGACAACGCAGACCCCAACGCCGCCGACGCCGCTTCAACGAGTCCGCCACGGCCTTCGACACTTTGCTGGTGATTAGATCTGTCTCGGCTGACGTACTTCCTTGAACTTTACGATCACTAGTAGGCCTACGCGTACCGTGTCCAGTTCCCCAGACGGAAATACTAAACCGGGTTTCCTGTGGTAATCACCATAAGTAAATAAAACCAAATGAGGACACTCGTACGTATCTAAGGCAGGAAATGCAAATATTAAAGTTCTCATGTGTACAATTTCATTTAATTTACAATCACATTGTTGTAACTATTCAAATCATGGTATTCCACGTAAATCGGAGAAAAAGTACACGAAAAGTAAAAAAATATGTATACATACATATACATTAACAAAATAGATCACATGTAATGTAAAATACTAAGCTTTGTACACGTAAGAAATGTCACATGTGCTATGTATATTCGGCCTAGTTTCTTGCTTGACGGTAAATCGCTAGTCATACAGCAAAACCATTACTATTGTCAGTATAAATAACGGTGTTACCACTACAAGTTACTGTAACGTTATTAAATATCAGTTGGATTATCACCGTTGTGCTGTGTTAATTATTACTAAGTATTCTCTAACAAACCATCGTTATCATTCTCTATCATGATAATCATATTTACTGTTACTATTAATATAATCGTTGTACCATTACTTTTGGTAGAGTGTCATCCCCAAACCGCAATTTATAGTACGGATGGCTACAGAACAAAAGGGGGGAAAAGTCGTGATGAGAAACTGATCTTTCCCCAGTCTGTGGCACTGGGACATTTCCCCGCGTCGGTGTCAGTCATTTCATCGGGCGCAGGGGGTGTCAGGCTTGAGTCCCTGCGCTCAAACGACATTCGAGCACCCCCTTACACACCCTCTGCGATCAGTGTGCAAAGGGCGTGCGCCTCTGGCAGCCATGGATTCGCGGATTTTGGGAGGTGACTGTGGAACACCATTTACTTTCCTGAACATTTCCGAACATTACCGAATACCAAGGTTCTCCCTCTCTCTTAAGAGAGATGAGAGAGAGAGAGAGAGAGAGAGAGAGAGAGAGAGAGAGAGAGAGAGAGAGAGAGAGAGAGAGAGAGAGAGAGAGAGAGTTATAATTGAATTATCTATGTATATGTAAAAAAAAAAGAAAAAAAAATATATATAATAAATATATTACATGTATATAATCCGCTATGAAGTGTAGCATAGTCTGGCTGACTTGTAAGTTATTACGTACATGTAAGCAGTTAGTAAAACAAAACAGCAATAATGCATAAATTCGGCCATTATCAAAATCGTGTGAGAAATGTTATACACCATCTGACTGCCTTTAAACAGTGGTTCCTCATCTCCCTCTCTCAGGCGACACCAATATACATTTCCAACCTCAAAAGTGACACCACTGGTTCTCAAATGTGTATATGTAATTACTGGCTGTAGTGTAAAGGTAACGAGCAAATGATTTACATGGGTGTGAGAGGTACTTAAAATAATAATAACAATAATAATAATTT
This sequence comes from Penaeus monodon, assembly GCF_015228065.2. Classification (NCBI taxonomy): domain Eukaryota; kingdom Metazoa; phylum Arthropoda; class Malacostraca; order Decapoda; family Penaeidae; genus Penaeus; species Penaeus monodon. The sequence goes on along the minus strand of NC_051428.1, from coordinate 29,353,396 downwards.
TCGTAACCGGGATTTATGTGCCTCAACTTCGATCAAAATCCGGAAAATAAACACTACCTTTGCCAAAGAAAATGAAGTGTCGATACATGTTTGGCATCACGACCATACAGCTCAACTCGCAAATCTACAGGTCCGTATGTGCGCGGGTACATATACTATCTATTTTTGTGTGAATTGCTGCACACGGTTTGCTGCCTAAGTGCTCAACACCACAGAGTCGGTCGAGCAGCCCATGGCCGCAAGTGATTTTCCCTTCATTGAATTTTCGTTAATTTTGCAATAATCTCAATACCGATACTGTAAATATTGCTGCTAATATTATGGTTAAAAGGTTCTCAAATAATTGCAACAGTGATAAATCTTCCCACAAAAAGAAAAAGGTAAACAAGGCAATTCGGCAGTACTAGCAATGGATGGACTCATCCAGTGACAAAGTACTTGAGGAGCTATCTATAATGTAAGCAACATTGTTTAAAATCAGTGGAACATGACATCCCAGCACAGAGTTGGATGAGTACGCTCAGGATTACTGCAAAATATCGCCACACACTAAACAATGTCCAAGACAATTTTGTTTCGTTTTGAGGTACTGGCAATCGCAGGAAACACGCTTGTTGAAACCAGGGATGGGAAAGGAGGGCCAATAATATAGGCCAAACAACCGCCTGTGATGCATAAATTATGACTTGTTACTTTTCTGATGGCGCATATAATTGCACATTCCCTATGAATGTATGTTACATAATACATTTTCTTTAATACAAAATATGTGCGTGCAACTATATAAATAAATAAAATAAATATATACAGATGTAAATGTATATGTGAATTGTGTGTGTGTGTTTTTCAACATAAATTCGTATACAATGTATTCCCATTGAGATGTACACCGATACATGGTTTCACAAATGAAAATCTATACAATAATTATATGTCAACGCCTGTATATTCTACATTTTCAACATATATGAATACACATACATATATTCACATACACGCGTAAAGTTTCGAGAATTATATCACTAGAACTTTACCCAACTAAATACATCTGGTTCATACCAACACCAACAAAACAAGGCCTCAACAAAATGGAGGCCCGTCCGAGACTGAAAATCGCACTTTCTTGACGGCTGTAAATACGCTCTCCCCTCCCCCGTCTTTGGACAACTTTAGAACCTTTCTACCATGGAGGAACCTGCCTAACGAAGAAGCAAATCTTAAGCGAGTCAGTGCAGTGTCTAGTGGACCTCTCTCCACCAACACCTATAGCCACCTGATAAGCCTACCGTAATGTTGCGTCATTAACCCATGGCGTGCGCCTCACTCACACTCATACTCATACTCACATACATATACATACATCCCTCGCATACACACATCCCCCCCCCCCCCACAAACACAAATGAAGCCTTTCTCTTCTTCGAATCCGCCACCGCACCCATTAGCCTAGAATTCGCCGTTACTAAAATAAGACCTGATGCTTTACACTCATCAAACAGTCTAATTCAATGGTCCACATCGTACTTCGGGGTCTGAACAACTCTTAAACGCACGCACAATTATCTAACTGGCTTCCCATCAACGCCAGCTGTTTGCCCCCGTCCCCCACCAAATCCCTCATGCGCATTCGAAAAAGTTCCCAAAACAAAAATTATGAAAAATAATCTCTCCCGCACAGCTCTCAAAAGGGAAGCAACAAACGGTTTAATGAAAACACGAAAGGCAAAATAAGCCCCTGGAGAGCGGTGGGGGTTGAGGAGGAAGCTCGCAGATGGCAGCACCGCCCAGCGAGGCCACGTGGGGCTGGCTTTAACATGGCGGCGGCCAGCAACACACCCACCAGCGTCCACATACACATACTTCCAGCTATTGCACACGCACTAAGCACGTGATCACTAACAAAAGCATAATCTCCGGAAGCTTGTGCTGTGAAACAACATACAGGTTGACACTATACACACAGAAGATAGATTGACCCCGGATTTAAGTACATTTTATACAATTCGAGCGAAAATAGCCATTTCCCGCCGCCAAGTAGATTGGTAAACATGCACTTCTATTGTTCTTAAGAGTTCAAGCCTCCAACATATGAGCCCTCGACGCATTAAATCTGATCAAGTTGAAGCTACTTTCGTCCAATTTTATCCCAGAAAACGGTCTCGTTCAGAAAACGTACAGAATAACCTTTCAGTCTACTGATAACATTGTAGCTATAAATACCTTCAGCAAACCTACACGCACTGATCTTTTAATAATTTAGAATTGAACATTTATAGTTCGCCATTTTAACAATGCTATTCCTCTTTACGTAAACCGTAACGTCACCCGAGAAAACAAGTCCCCCATACATACATACCGCCCATGCTTCCGAGATGCTTCCCCCGACTATTATGAGAGCTCGACAGTCTCTCCACCCCGTTATGGGTTCAGTCAGGTCACAAGTCAGGTCACATCTGATCCAGCCCTGATACAAATATAGCATAAGCACATGGTCTCCTTCACTAAACTTGTGAAGATGGCTTTGCGATAATAATTTATTTAAGCGATTTATCGGATGTTTTCATAAAGCATCAAAGAACTGTAGGCGGAAAAGTGTTGGCGACAACCTGGAGGTGGTATGCAAGAATGCCTCCGGGTCATGGCGGTTGCAACATCCGGGAACTAGCGACTGAAGTGTGACCTCCAACAACTTTCTCCATCCGACTTATTTCCTTGCCAATGCCACATTCGGAGTCTTTTTACACAAAATTGGTTCTTCGTTATTTACGACCACAAAGACCTTCTCGGGTGATGGTGAATAAAACGCGTTCGCAATACTTGAAACTAAAGGGAAAGCTTTATATAATCGAGTGCGGTATCACAACTTGGATTACCGTAAATTTTACACTTTAAACGCCAACATGAAACACCTGCACACGAATACATACAAATGCATACACCCATTAAATAAAAAAAAAATCTCCAAGACTCGTTATGTTTACTCATCACAATTCCTGCCGGCACTTGGCCACATGGCCCAAGACAATCTTGCTTTAGCGGAAAAATCCAGTGTTATAATACTTACGTTTCATTGTAAATCGCCGGGTTACATCGTCCGGTTTCTTCGGGGCCTGTCTTAACGTTTCCTCCCAGTTTGGATCAAAGTGTGCTAAGTCCTTCTAGCCATCACAGAAACACTAGCAAGTGCTGCCCTTAAAGAAATTCACAAGATCACGATATCACCTCAGCATATTCGACGGCAGATCTCAGCGCAAGAACACTGTTATAAAACACTGGAGGGGCAAGCCACCAACCCTCTCTCTATGTAACACGGTCACCACCACCGGCGACACACAGCGCACGGGAGCCGGCCCACACCACCAGGATGGAATGTGGACTGCCTCACGGCTTATGACCGAGCCGGGGCCCCGCCACCCACCCTCCCAGATTCAGCCAACCAGCCAACCCGTCAGCCGGCCGCCCAGAACCACCCGTCTGCCGGCCTCCTCGCTACCAAATAACTTAAAAAGGCTGCTTTTAAGCATTACACACTCGTCCTGCTTCATCTCATGGCCTATTCAGCTTTTGGGAAGCCGGGTCCGCTATGCAATATGTTGGAAAGATGTTTGTTAGCCACGGCTTGTACCAAACTATCGCCTGGCAGTTCCGTCGTTGGCCGCCATGAATGACCATGGAAAGCGAACGGCCATTCCCCAAGCCCTCATTTTTCAATTCCGTTGACCGACAAGACACCTGGACGTCCATCGGGCAGTGTATATAACAAGAATACTTAAAAATCTAAAGTGAAATCTTAGGACGAAGTGAAAACTGTTATTACATTACCTACACTCGAGCACCAAGACAGGTGTGACTGCAGTCGAGAGGCGTGAAAATCTCGCTCGCGCGCGGATGATCAAAGCAGTAGACACACACTATACAAAATGCGGGAGAGCCAATGGAACAGAAGGCATGGTCAAACATCGCGAAGGGAGGAAGGTAATCTCGCCATGAAGACGTTGACTCAGTAGGTCACGAGGGCGCGGGGAGGACGCAAGGTCGTCCACCTCCGCCCAGTCCACTCCTCCAGTAAGGAAATGTATGGGTGTTTGTTCCACGTTTGAGCAATTGCAAGCATGCGGGCGAGCGAGACCCGAATTGCCACCCTCTCTTGCCAGAACGCGCAAATTCGAACTGCATTCTCGCCGCGATCCTCCGGCGTTTCTGTCACCTGCTGCTGTCCCCTGGGAAACAGCGAGAATCCGAGGCGATCGCGCTCGGCCAAAGGACGCAAGTGTACCTGTCACGCGACTCAAACAATCGGGATGAGGAATCGTAACTAATCTATGTCATAGTTTGAACAGGTTTTACGCCCTTTTTCAATACAAGGTTTAATATCGATACAACAATTCGCATCATTTAAACTTCTTACCTCCAGTAAAACCCTTTTAGTTTCATTAGAAACGAACCCTTAGACACCTTATAGAGACCGCGCCATAAGCTAGAAAACAAACAACCAAAACCGAGAATCATAACTTCCAGTATGACAACTCCCGAGACCGCCTTGAGGTAATACCTGGACATCATTTCAGAAAATGCGGAAATAAACCTCTCTCCCCTCCCTTTCCGCTTTCTAATTTTAGTTCGTTATTTCGAAAACCCTCCTATTGTGGACATTTGTGTTGAAAACAAATACCAATACACGTAAATCTGCTCCCGAAGGGTCAAAATGATAGAGCTGTACAGATGAAGTGTCACCGCTTGCGACATTAGGCAACCCAAAGGCGTGTAGGTGGCAACGCTGCCTTACAAGTGAGACTCGTTCTACGGGCGCGACCGTCTGGCCCACGCATAACATGGAG
>NC_051428.1:29336058-29343558 GCF_015228065.2 Penaeus monodon | reverse complement strand
ACAATCTAAATTAAAATATATGCCCTTTTTTTCAATTTATAAGAAAATAAAAAAAACCTCGATATTGCTAAAATGAAATTCCATTCTTTTCCCCAGAAAAACCCCCTGTAATTAAAAAATTGCATTCGGGGGTTAAAAAACATCAATTTTCCCCCTCTTGACTTTTTTTTTTAACATAAATCAAAGGTTTTATGTGATAAATATTAGAATTAATTAGTAAAATTATAATTTTAATTTACATCTTTAATTTGATTTTTCTTTTTCATAATATTGGCTAAATAAAAAAACTTTTACTTCCTTTTATTTTTCAAACATCAAATTTCACTTAATATTCCTTATATCTTTACATACTACCATGCATTTAAATAATATTTTGCAATACATTAATAAATTTTAAAAATATAAAAATTATTATGTTACAAAAAAAAAATTTTCTTTCAAAAAAGGCTTAAATTTTAAAAATGCATTATATTTTAAAAATAATAAATAAGCTTTTTACATATTAATCCCATTAATTATTTTTTATTATAATATATATATAATAAAAATTTTTATATATAAAAAATCCTATATACATATATCTATTTTATATACATATATTATGCATATTACATATAATAATCATAATATTGCTATAAAATTATTTTAAAATACATATATATATCATACATATATATATGCATTACAATATTATCAAAATAATATATTCCCAAATATATGCATATATACAAAAATATTGCTATTATAAAAATTTTGCATATATACATATATATGCTATATCATAATACATAATCATATTAATATATAACAATATACATTTAATACATATATATCTATAATTTTATATTATATCATAATATATTTTTATCATTTTAAATTTCATAAAAATAATTATGCATATATACAATAATATAATTATCATATTAACATAATACATATATAAAATGCAAAATAAAATAATCATAACAATATATATCATCATACATACATACAAAAATTATATATGCATAATACATACTACATATATAAAATAAAATTCTAATCATACATACTATTTTTAATGCATATTACCATAATTTATATATTCATATATACATACATAAATATTTTGCATATATCATACATCATATATATATATGCTTATACATACTACTATAATATATGCATATATCATACAACATATTTTAATGCATATATACATACATACATAATTTAAATTTGTATATATTCATTTATATATAATTTTAAATCATTATATTTTTGAAATTTTCTCCTATATAATTAATTTTTAAATTAAAAAATTAAAATTATATCCTATAAAATAATATTTTATGTATATAATCATAATAATATATGTAAAAATCATATATATATTGATATATCATAAAAATATTATATTGCATATAAAAAATTATATATGCTATATAAAAATAAAATTTGTATGTTTTTTTGCATATATATAAAATTTTTATATTATATATGTATTATATATATTATGTTTTATATACAAAATTTTAAAAATTTTTTTATATATATAATAATTATTAATACAAAAAATTTTATATATCTATTTTTATATACATTAAAAAAAATTTCATATAATTTATATTTTATGCATTATCTAATAATATAATTTTTATATATATATGCATATATACAAAACATACATAAAATTATATAAAAGCAATTACATACATACATCAAATATATATGCATATATCAAAAACCCCATATATAAATATTAATACTTAACTACATAATATTTTAATTTTATAATACATAATACCAAATATATATATATTTCATTATCATACATACAAATATATATAATCATAATCATACATCTTTTAATATATTATAAAAATACAAAAAATATACATATATCATACATACTACATATATATAAAATCATATATACATACATACATCCAATATATAAAAAATATTACATATAATAAAATAAAAATTCAAAAACATACATACATACATATAAATATATATATAAAAAATACATATATACAAAAATTTGCAAAATTACATACACATAAAATAATATATTTTTTAATATAATAATACATCATACATAACAATATATAAATGCATAATACATACATACATACATACATACATAATTATATATGCATATATACATACTACATACTACATATATATATATATGCATATTACAACATACTACATAAAAACTTTTTAATAAAAAATAATATCATTATACATAATACATACAAAAAATTAAAAAACAAATTACATACATATATAATATATAATGCTTATACAATATCATACATCTACATACAAAATTTATATATTATGCTATTCATACATACATTATTTTATATTCATATATACATAATACATTATATTATATATGCATAATACATACATCATATTATTGATATATCTATATTATATATATATAATATATATTATATATATATACGCATATTACATACATACAAAAATTATATATGCATATATAATACATACATATATACATACAAATATATAATGCTATAACTACTACATCATACATCATATATAATATGAAATTATACTACATACTACATACATATTATATATATGCATATTACATCCATACATAATAATATATTTATATGCATTATACATATATACATCATAGATATATATATATATATATAAATATGCATATATACATACATATATATATATATGCATATATACATACATATATATATATGCTACATAATACATTATATAGCATCCAACTACATTACATATGCTACATACTACTACATCTACATATATATATATGCTACTACATACATACATAATATTTATTGCTACATACATATATACATACAATATATAATTAGCATAATAAATTTACTACATTATATATATTATATGCATACAAAATATATCATACATATAATTATTTTAAACTCATACTATATAAATCTTATACATACAAATATAAAAATGCATATATAAACATACATAATATATCATATATACTAATACTATAATATGCTATAACATAATACATATTATATCATATTACATACAACTATATTATGCATAAACCTACAACATTATTGCTTATACATCATAAAATTATGCAATATACATACATTCATATTATATCATATATCTACTACATTTATTTGCATATTCATATAACATTATATATGCATATATCATACTCAAAATTTTAAATCATATATACATAAAACATATAATATGCATATATAAAACATCCCTATATATATGCTATTACATCATACATATAATATGCATAATCATCATCTATTTTATGCATTATACATACATACATTATTATGCATATTCATACATACTATATAATGCTATTACATCATACATTAATATTAAAATACATACATATATATATATTATGCATATAACAACATACATAAATTTTATATGCATATTACATACTCTATATATATGCTATATATTTACATACATATATATTGCATATATACTACTACATATTTATGCATATAACATCATACATTATATATCAAAAAATACATTATATATATTGCATAATCATAAATTTAATGCAATATACATACAACATATATATAATGCATATAACTCATACATAATTTAAAAATATATGCTATATCATACTCATATATTATATGCATATATCATACATAATTTATTAAAAATTATATGCATATTACATCATCATTATTATTATATTATGCATATATAATACATACATATTATATATATGCTTATACCTACTTATTTTATGCTATATACATACATCATAATTTGCATATAACATCATACTATATATATCATAAACTACATACATATATATATCAAATACATACATAATATATATGCATACCCATACATAATATATATATATATGCTAATATATACATACATATAATATATATTGCTTATACATACTATATATATAAATGCATATATACATACATATATTATATATATGCATTAACATACATAATATATATATATGAATAACTAAATATTAAAAAAAATGCATTATACATACATATATATATATGCTATATACATACTTTAATATTTGCTATAACAACATATATATATAATGCATATATACATACATACTATATTATTATTCATATTACATACAAAAATTATATATTGATATTACAACAAAAATATATATATATGCATATATACTTACATAATATTGCCAAAACATACATACATATAATATATAGCAAAATTACATACATATAAAATGCATATATCATACATACATATAATATCTATAACATACAACATATTATATATGCATATATACTACATACATATATATATTATGCATATTACTACATACATTTTTTAATAGCATATATACATACATACTAAATATGCAAATACTATTACATCATACTTATTTGCAAAATTACATACATACTTATATATGCATATACATACATACTTATATATGTATATCTTAATCATAAATACATATATATTTTGCATATAACATACATACAGAATAATATACACATATTCATATATATACATTCATAGCATATTAACTACATAAAAGGATATATACATACAACATGGATTATCATACATACATATATATATGCTTTAATAAAACATACATGTTATAATATTGCTAAACATACATCATATATATATACATAAACATACATCATACATATATAGCATATAAATACATCATATATATTGCATATATACACATACATATAAAATTGCTATAACTACATGATTATATATATGCATATTACATCATCATATATATATATTTTTGATATATACATACTGCATTATATGCATATATACATAAAATATTGCATATATACATACATCTATTAAATGCATATAACTACTACTAATATAAATGCATATAACATACATACAAAAATATAATCTATATCATACTACATAATAAAGCTATATCATACATACATATTAAATGCACATCATACATAATTTAAAAATGCTATATACTACTACATATATTATGCATATAACATAATACTATTTATATATGAAATTATACTACATACATCATATATATTGCATTATACATACATCATATATATATGCATTATAAAACATACTATTAATGCTATATACATACAACATATATATTCCCCATATATACAACATCATTAATATGCATATATCATACATAATTATATGCTTTAAATACTACATTATATTTATATTTTATATACATACAAAAAATTTTTCTTTAACTACATATATATAGCTATATAATCAAAATTTTATGCATTATACATACATATATATATGCAATATACATACATACTTTTTATTGCATTATCATACATCATATTAATGCATATATCTACAACTTATTATCAAAATTACATAAAAATTTTTATGCTATATACATACATACATAATATATCATAATACATCATCATATATATATGCATATATCTACATACATATTATATGCATATATACATAATACATATATTATGCAATTACATACATACATAATAATGCAATACATACATACTAATATATGCATATATAAAAACTAATATATTATATATACATACATATTATAATTATATATCATCATATATATGTATATATACATACATATATATAAAATACATACATTATAATATACTAAAACATTATATATATTACATACATACATATTTATGCATATATACATACATACTATTATTAAATGCATATATACAATAAAAAATATATGCTTATACATACAAAAATTATTGCAATATCATACATACTACATATAAAATATATACATACTATTTATTGAATATATCATACTACATATATATAAAACATATTATAAATATATATACATTATACATAAACTATTATTATTGCATATTTTAAATACATTACAAATAACATGCATCATATTCATAATCTACATACAGATACATATATTTAATACAAAATATATAACAATATCATGCATACATTATTTTCATTATACATACATCAAAATTTTATGCTTTAATATCTACTATAATGGATAATATACATAAAATATTAGGATATATATACAACATATTTTGGGATATATATCATACATATAATGCATATATACCCTACATTTTATTATATATACATACTATTATGTTTATATCATACATATATTGTAAATATACTATATTTTATATATATCATATTATACATTATTATGCATATTAAAGCCTATAATACTTTAATATATATATATATATTGCAAAATTATATATATCATAAAATACATTATATTATCATATAATCATAATATAATATATATTGATATATTATTGCATAAATAAAAATAATAATTTTATATTATGCAAATTCATAAAAAACGCATTATATCATAAATATACCATTTATACATATATTTACGCTTTATATACAATTTTTACGCTATATACCATATATAGGTTTTATATAATATATATAGCTATTATCAAATATACCATATATTACATATAATACGCATATATAACTATAAAAACGCTATTTTAAAAATAAAAACGCATATATACCTATATTTACCCATATTTACATATTATATCATTATTATGCATTATAACATATATATTTCATATATATAACATATATATACATATTATATATGCATTATTACATATATTAATAAATATATTTTGCATATATATTAAAATATATATATCTATATATATAAAAATATATATATGTTATATTATAATTCATATTTATATATGTATTATATGCTAAAATTATATATTGATATATTGCTATATATATATATGTATATATTTTGCATATATATATATATGTATATATATGAAATATTATATATATTATTATATCTATATATAATTATATATTATATTATGCATAATATATGTAAAAATATGCATAAAATTTGTAATATATAATATATATAATAATTTTAAAATGTCTTATATGCAATATATATTTATATACAAAATATAATGTCTAATATGCATATTATATGATTATAGCCAATAAAAATAATGTCTATATATGCATATATATATGTTATATATGCTTATATATAATTCTATTATGCATATATATATAATGTCATATTGCATATATATATTATTATATGTATATATATATATAATATATATAATATATATATATATATATCATAATTAAATATATAATATGCATATATTACATTATACATGTATTATGCATATAATACATATATATATATTATTATAGCTATTACATATATAAAATTATATCTATTTTCATTATATTGTATATAATCATATATAAAATATATATTTTTAATATGCATATATATATGTATATATATGCTATAAATATGTGTTTTTGCTTTAAAAATATGTATATATATTTATTAAATGAAAAATTAGTATATATATTTTAAATAATATGTATATATAGTATTTATCATATATATATTATAATACTGTATTATATTATATTATGCTATAA
>NC_051428.1:29313558-29331058 GCF_015228065.2 Penaeus monodon | reverse complement strand
TATTACTATTGCATTATATATAATACAGTACCTTCTAGATAAAATACATACATTATATACATATATAAATGCATACATTATATATATACATACATTATATACATATATATATGCATACATTATATATATACCTATATATGCATACATTATACGATATACATACATATATATCATACATTATATTATACATACATTATATGCATATCATGTATATATCATACATATATATTCTACATTATATATATACAATATATGCATACATTATTATAATATAGCCATAGTATGCATACATTTATATATATATACATACTATATGCTACATTATATATATTACAATATATTGTCATACATTTTATATATAGACGTATATAGGCATACATTTTATATACATATATATGCATACATTATATATATATACATATATATGCATACATTATATATATATACATATATATGCATACATTATATATATATACATATATATGCATACATTTATATATATACATATATATGCATACATTATATATATATACATATATATGCATACATTATATATATATACATATATATGCATACATTATATATATACACATATATGCATACATTATATATATACACATATATAAGCATACATTATATATATATACATATATATGCATACATTATATATATACATATATATGCATACATTATATATATACATATATATGCATACATTATACATATATATATATGTATATATTATATATATACATATATATGCATATATTATATATATACATATATATATGCATATTATATATATACATATATATGCATATATGCATATTATATATATACATATATATATGCATATACATTTATAGGCATATGTATATGCACATGTATACATCTAGTGGATATGAACTCACAATGGCCCCACCATTTACATACTTATATATGTATGAATAATTATATAATATAAATATGCATATGTGTAAACATGACTACACATATACATATGCATGTATATATATATACACATTATATATATGTATAAATGTATACATTATATATATATGTATATATGTATACTTGTGAATATATGTGTATATGTATATATGCATATGTATATGCATATATAAATATATATGCATATATATACACATATATTCATATTTATATATATATACATATATATATATATATTTATATATATATACATGCATGTGTGCATATATGCATACATATATGCATATATGTGTATATATATGTATGTATATGTATACATGTGTATATGAATATGTATATATATTCATATAAGCATAATATATATAAATTTGTTATAAAATGTATATATATGCATATACATTATATGTGTATATATATGCATATACACACACACATATATATATGTATATATACGCATATATATATGTATATGCATATATATACACATATATATATATGTATATGCATATATATATACACATATATTTATATATTTATATATATGTATATGTACATGTAGATATGTACATATACTTATACATATGTATATGTATATATACATGTATATGTATATATACATATATGTATATTTACATGTAAATGTATGTGTATATACATATATATACATATATATGTGTGTACACATATAGACATATTTGTATATATATATATATATACACATGTCCCTGTATATATATATACATATATATATGCATATAAATACATACATATATATGCATAATATTTACATACATATATATGCCTATATATACTTACATATATATGCTTATATATACAGTATATTGCATTATATACATACATCATATGCATGTATATACATACCTATATAATGCATGTATAACTACATATATATCATGTATATACAAGGTACATATATATATGCATATATATACATACATATACATGCATACTATGCATAACATACATACATATGTATATATATATAGAATAATATATAGTATATTATAATAGATGTATATGCTAGATATATATATAATATATTTATATATACACATGTATATCATATATATAAATATATATATAGATATTAGTATGCATATACATGTATATAAATATGCATGTATGTTGTATATAATGTAATTATATATATATATATCGTATATATATATATAATATATCTATGCATATACAGTATAAAATTTTGTATGTATGTAATGTATGTAGGTATTATAATATATCTATAACATCTTATAAATATATATGTATATAATATATAGAAATATATGTAGAATCTATATATATATAAATAGATATGGGTATATATATATATATCATATATATGTATATATATAGATTATCTAAATATATAGGTATTATATATATATATATAAATATATATATATATTTATATATTAAAAATATATATATATGTATAATATATAGATGTATATATATATGTATATATATACTTATATATATATATATATCTGCATATAGATATATAAAAAAAAAAAAAATTTTTAAAAACAATCACTATGCATATAGATGATATATATATCTATAATATATATGCATATATGTATATATAATATATATATTAATATATATATGATATACTATATAATATAACTGTATATATATATAGAGGTATATATATATATATGTTATATATAGTATAGTATCTATATATATATATATATATAGAGTCCTGGTGTGTCATATATATATATATATATAATTATAATCTATATATATATATATGCATATATAATATATAAATATCTGATAAATATATATAAATATATATATAAATATAAAGTATACATATAACTGTAATATATATATATAAAACTTTATAAATATATAGAGTAACTATAATATAACATACTATATATATATATATATAAATATATATTGTCATCTACATGTGTATATATATGTATATATATACATATGTATAATGCAGATACATGTATATGTTTATCTTATATTTATATGTATATTGTATATGTATATGTTTTTTTTTTTTACTTGTATTATGTATATTCCACATATATAACATATATTACACCACACATATATAGCATATATATATACCTACATATATATAACACATATAGACATATCCAGATATATTTTTTATATATATATCCATAGATAATACATGTATATATATACATACGTATACATATACATTATATATTTTTTATTATAATACTAGATGCCATATATTATAGCCTACATACTACATATCATATTATTGTTATATATAATACATATATATATACATATATATACACATATATATACATATATATCCACATATATAAGATACCTATATATACACATAATAGCTACATTATATACACATATATTATACATATATCATTAATATAGATACATATATTCCATATATATACACACGATATAGTAACATATTATACACATATAATATACATATATATACCCATATATATATAGGCATAGAAGTACACATATCTATTACATATATATCTACATACATATATATACATATTATATTTTTATATACACACATATATATACACACATATATACACATATATATACACATATATATATGCATATACATATATATATATATACATATACATATATATACATATACATATATATGCATATACAATATATATATACATATATATCATATACATATTATATACATATTCATATATATACATATATATATATGTATATATATATGTATATATATATATGTATATATGTATGTATATATATATGTATATATATATATATGTATGTATATATATATATGTATGTATATATATATATTTTATATATATATATATATATATATATATATGTATATATATATACACACACACACACAGGTAGAGAGAATTGAAATCTACTTTTGATGGATATTCATCCACAGTGAGGACTAAAGCAGCAAACAAATTCTTAATACAAAACCTCTCTTAGTGGAGCCAACCACGTATGGCATTTATACCTGCCACCCAGCCTTTGCACCTCGTTCATCATAACAAACAGACTTCTCCAAAGTGAGCAGGTAAACCACATGAAATGGTCTTGAATAGCCTAGCTGTAACCTAGCCTAAAAAAATACTAACTGCTTGCATTTACAAAATTATAATTTTCACCGATTCCCAAAATTAACCATCACATAAGTCAAGGGCCAAAACTATTTTTTCTTCTTTTTCTTTCTTTGATGTCCCTTTAACTATACAGTATAATTATGCATACATGTATACATACATAACAGTACATATATATAACCAAATACATACTTCAAAATCAACACAAAAATTTTAGTTCATACATGTCTGCTTGCTCACCTAATTGCATGAATGCAGAGTAATCTTCTGGTCTAAAAGCCATAAAGGTAAATAAAAATTTGAATTTAATACACTAAATAACCTTTCTAAAAAATGAATCTGGTAACAACAAATGTTCATTCTAATTAGCAAGTAAATAAAGGCAATCTGGGAAATTTTAAAGCTGAAGTACTTAATGAGTGACACTATGGAGAAGTCACTATCAATTTTTTATACTTGTACATTTGTTATTCTATAAAAACCTACTAATGCCTACTTTCTGACATAAGGTGGCTCATCCATAAACCAAAAGTGCTATGCTGTAATACAATTTTTCCATTCATTCTGTGTTTTCTCCAATAAAAGCATTAGAACTTTGGAGCAAATAAATGTGCAGGCCAGGATTTCATGGGATCCCTAAAACCACAATTAAAGAAATTCCCTAACCTCCCTGAACTCTGTGACCTGGAAAAGCTGAAAGTGGTATTCAGCTTCCCATTGAGTACAATAATATTTGATGGTAATCTTGTTAAGTTAAATTGTGCAAATATTTATGCATTTTTACAAATTTTTACTCTTTTTTTAATAGTAGTGAATTTTGTTTATTATTGTACTTTTGGGCAAGAAATATAATGGAAATACTGAGTGCATCATTTTATATATTTCAGTCTGTCCTATGTACCAGTTTGACAATCAATTTTTTTACATGTACGGTCTAATAATTCATTTAACACTATCTATATGAAGTTTACATCAATCAAACATTTAAAGTAATGTCTCTAATTTCCCTTTTAATTTCTTACTTTTCTGCATATGTGGATACAGAGGGATAACCAGATAATAGAAACAAGTACACAAAATTAGACTTACATAATTAACAGGTTATATATTATATAGTTCAAGCAAAAGCATGAAACAGTTTAACAATCTCTAATCTGCAGGTTTCGTGGTCAATCATGACTGCAAAGATCATACGGTAACCTATAGCACTCCAATAATATGAAATCAAATCCTAGACTATAGTAAGTAACCAAACCTAACCTGACCCAAACTAACCTGAGTCATTATACTACATACAATGCAAACATCAAAACATTCCTGATTTCAAAGATATGTGGGACACTTGATATACCCATTCACAAACAGGTGACGTATCATTTTGTCATGGCGAAAAATACCAGACCCTTGGTGACACCTTACCAGCATTTATTCGGGCAAGGCAGATCATGCGCGAAATGCAGTGACAGTCGAGCTACACCATGCGTTGAGGTAGTTCACTTCGACTCGCAGCCTGTTTGTAAACAACCAAGATGTCCACCAACTTATAGCTTCAAAAGTATCTCTGTGCAAACTGCAACACATATTTCATTTTTGTTTCCTATATTTGTTAGTTATAAATGCGTGTGTGTCTGTTTCAAGTCCCCATATTTTTTCCCACAGATGAGTGAGTGTATCCAACCAGAAATCACGTAGGGGATAATTAGTTCTTACTTGACTATGCCTATACCATGTCCTATTATCGCAACAGCCCTTTAGGAGAATTCACACAATAGAGAAGGTTGTGTTAGGGGAAAAAATAAAATTTACATGATGTTGGGCAGGTCGGCCTCTGCCAAGTGGGGAAGAAAAATATATAAACATCTAACTTACCTACATAAAAACTATTTCAAAGGGGGGTGGAATCTACCTATAACTGGGTATTGCAGAAACTATAACAGAAAGATGGACAGATAGAGATAGATCAAAGTTTTGAAGGCACAGTAGACATACATAACTATAGGAGGAAAATAAAAAATCCTCCAAAGTTTCATTTCCAAGTTTGAAAAAAGTATACATTTATAAACAACTTAACTCTTACCCTTCTAAATCTTATGAAAATTTAACTTTTCTCCATAAACTGAAATATCTTTGAACAAATGAAAAATCATCACAGATACAGAAGTCAACAATAAATTCAATAACTAATTAGACTGTCTTATACCTTTTTAATCTAGCCTTTTACCACTAACTTTATCATGGCAATTCTTCTTCCCCAATGCAAACAATAAGTACATGGACAAAAAACAGTTAGTGTAAGAGTTTAATTAAAGAAAGCATTCTAAATAAAATCCATCATTATGGTCCTTTCTTGCCATTACTAATTTCCAAAGAATTAATTTGATAAAGATGTAATGCACATGCATTTGATGTACCACATTTTAGCAATGCATATTCAGAAAAAGTTCTCACTTTATAGTGTCCACACTATACCTAGATGTAAACTTAACATCTGCTTATGTAAAAGTAAAATTAACATCTGCTAGAGCTGAACAAACAAGAGTTACTAGAGTGAATTCTCCATAAAATGATTATGGTAAGCATGAATATCACGGCACGCAGTGCACAAACTCCATTTTAGCAGATATCAACCTTGATAAATGCAAACATTTAAGAACCATTAACAATTTCCTTCAATGGTGAAACCTTCTATAGTGTTTAATTAATTCATGATAGGTTTTGCAAGCTCCATTCTGAGCCATGTACTAGCCTTCCCACCATCAGGAAATAATGGCTACTTTGGGGGGGGGGGGGTATATTATTAATGATTGCAATCAGGGCCAAACCACCCAACAGCTGTTTCACATTTATAACTTTGGGCAGGTACAGCCGTGCGTGGCATCGATACTTGGCACTTGGATTTTGGGCTCAATTTTCCATGATTAGACATTATATGTTACCGTCTAACTGCTTAAAGTGGTTGTTACTTTTCATTTCTATTCACTTCATACATACATACATACATATATATCTGTATGTATATAATATATATATTTATATATATTTATATATATTTATATTCATATATACATATATATACATATATATATTCATATATACATATATATATTCATATATATATATATATATATATATATACATATATATATTCATATATATATATATATATATATATGCTATATATATATATATTATATATGTTATATATATAGTATAATATATATATTATAGTATATATAATTTATATTATATATTATCGTATTATTATATATATTAGATATATATATATATATAATATAATATATATTATTATATATATATATTATGTATATATATATATATGTATATTTATTTTATATATATAGATATTATTTAAATATATATTATTTTTATTATATATTATGTAATAATATATATTTTATTATATTTTATTGTATTTTTTAAAATTTTATATAGATTATGTATATTATATATATTTGTTTTTATATTTATTTTTTTTTAAATATCTTTTTATATTTTGTATATTTTCTATAGTAATATATTTTTATTATATTTTTATCTTTAAAAATTTTAAAATTTTTATATAAAAGTTCTTTTATATTTTGTATATATCTTGTATATTTATATTTTCTATTTATATATTTTTTAAATATTTCTATATCAATATATTTTATATTTCATATATATTTTTAAATTAAATACTGTTTTATATATATTTAATATTATATATATATTTTAATAATTTATAATATTCTTAAAAATTATATATTTTAATATTTTTAATATAATATACTTTTATATATATATTACATATTTTTTATTTTTATCGTATACATATTTTTTATATATATACTATTTATATATATATATATAATATTTATATTTTATTATATATATAAAATTATTTTATTTAAATATATTTTTTAATATATATTTTTTTAAAAAAAAAAAAAAATAAAATCAAATATATTTTTTATTTTTTTTTTTTTAATTAATTTTTATTTTAAAATATTTTTTTTTATTTTTATTCTTTTTATTTTATTTTATATTTTATTTTATTTTGATTTTTTAAATTTTATATTTATATTATTTTTTTTTTTTTATATTTTATTTTATTATTTTTTTTTATTTTTTCTTTATATATTTTTCTAATCTTTTATAACTCTATATTTTAATATATAATATTATATTTATATAAAATTTATTTCTTCTTTTATTTTATAATTTCTATTTTATTATATTTTATATTTTTTTTATTTTATATAAAATATTTATATATAAAATTTATTTTATATTCTATAATATTAATAAAATTTAAAATCTATATTTTATTAATCAAATATATATATATATATATATTTTATTATATAAAAATTTATATTTATATATTATATTTTTATATATATAAAATATTTATATATATTATATTTTATATATTTATATTTTTTATTTATAATTTTATATTATATATATATATTTTATATCATATATTTTAATATATTATATTATATATATTATATAAATATATATATTAGATATTTTTATTTTATATATATATATTTATATTTAAAATATTTATTTTTATATTTTTAAAATTTTTATATTTATATATATTTTTTATATATATATTTTAAATATATTTTAAAAATTTTAATATTTTATATATATATTTTATAAAATATTTATATAATTTTTATATATTTTTTTTTTTTTTTTTTTTTTTTTTTTTTTTTTTCATGAGGAGCTTTTTTACAAGACAAAACCTGCAATCTCTATCTCTTAAGGTAATTTTGCATCGAGAGAGAGAGAGAGAGAGAGAGAGAGAGAGAGAGAGAGAGGGGAGAGAGAGAGAAAAGGGAGAGAGAGAGAGAGGGGAAAAAACATTCGGAATTATTAAAGAAATTTTTTTAATCTCCCACCCTTCCCCATTCAAAGGGATTTCAGGATATATTAATGTACGAAACATAAATTTAACATGTTTCAGCTACTTTAATAACCAAGCAGATTAAAATATTCTGGCTATCTAAAATGTAGAAATGTCTGAACATTTACTTGTTTGCGTATATTCACTCACTCACTCTTAAAATCTCCAAAGTCAAGACATCACCTGTGGAACTGTTATGAAGTCTGCAATCATTATTGCAAGCCTAGAAATTATTTAGGACTACACAAAAAAGCCCCGATTCAAATTCTTTTTTAAAAGTAGATCCTTTTTCCCCCGCTCCCTTTAAACCCTATCCCTAAAATCAGTCCTAATTTTTTAAAACAAAACTGGCCAACTAAATTAAACCCAAAAAAATTTTTAAAATCATTAATGTTGAAGCTAGAGCATCTAGTGTGCCATAGAATCCCATTAACATTCTTAAAGTGGCATTCTTAAAAACAAAGTTTTAAAATGTACATCTGAAGTGAACATAAAATATAAGTCTTTCTTATTCAAAACATTGTTGATTTCTGTATCAAAGGCTAAAATTGTAAGGACTTATTAGCATCTAATGTACATGTTCCTAACTAACATCCACAATTAACAAGTAAATTAATACTCAGTGTAAATATGTGAATGATAATAAAACTTCATAACAGAACAATTACTCACAGCCATCTAAAGGAAAATATCACATTCTGATTTTCAGGCAATACAAATTTTGTAGAAATGTTATGTGTTCCCTTTTTGGAGATTGGACAGTCATGAAGGACAGACAGGTGGATAGGATGGGAAAGGTATTTGTTAAATGTAGTAAAGGCAACTGGAAATTCAATTACTTTCTTTTAAAAATTGTAAAACAAATAGTACACTATATCCCTAATTTTTGCTATACAATATAAATAAATTCTTGTCTAAAATAATATATAACAAAATGTATACCATAAAAAATAAAATAAATTCAAACTGTACTTCCAACTTCTTACAAAACATACCCCAAAACGGCCCCAAAACAAGGAAGAAAAGTGAACAAGAAAGACAGCTTGAGAAATTACTTTTAAGAACTTACTGGTGCTGGAGTGTTACTAGCACTAGACTCTGATGACTGGGGAGGAGTTGGGCTCTTGTCAAACTTCATGTTCATGTCATCAAGAATGTTTTTACCAGTATTAGGGTCTACAATTGCTAGCGTCTTGCGCTCCCTTTGTGGGACTTGTCCTGAACCTGGCTTCATCTGCTGGTGTTGACTGTTTGGTGGGTAAAACACTGGAAAGGAAGAAAAGATATCTATGTATCTAAACTCTTATTTCCAATCACAAGCATTGGTAACATATAAACAATCACACACACACAAACACACACACACAAGTATCACCAATTACCTAATCCCATGTAGCTAGCTAACCCTTTAAGGAGGTACATCACCACTATATATCTAACAAAGGCAAGAAACTGAGTTTCAAATCTACTATTAGCCTCTGCATTCTCAACAGCCGAGTCCATTCGGCTTGGTGGGCAAGCAGCATGAGTAAGTGCTCTGACGATATTAAGAAGAGCTTGTTTTTAGACAGCTTATGGAAGGAAGTTACATCCACTGCCTTTGAGATAAGGAAATGAGGCAATTCTGCTCAGCCTAACAAACACAGGACATGTCAAACCACATCATCAAGGAGAAGAGCATCATTGGAGGTGAAGCAAAGTGAACTGGGAACTTCGGGTAAAGATGGGAGAGGGGAGGGGGGGGCTACCAAATGCTGAGCATCAATCACCAACGATCAATCAGTATAGCAGCATTCCTCAAACACTGGTTGATTTCAATCCTTCTACCAAATTGTCATCTGATGTTACGATTCAAAAAATGTACTTTAGGATGTGAAATAGTAATGTGGTTTCCTACATTTCTTTTCCGTTCCTGGTACTTCAACATCAACTAGAAAGTTGCAACCAATAGATAATAGTTTTAGAGGGCAGTGCCAAAGATCTCCATATTTTTTTTTTTTTTTTATGTTTTGAATAACTAAATTCTTAACTAAAATATCAACAGAAAGAAATGATATGAAATGTATAAGTAATTTTCTTCTACTGATACAGGAACATAATCCAAAGAAAGTTATAAAAGACAAGAAAAGAAAAGAAAACAGAATAAAATATGGAAGAATGATAATTGATGATAATTATTGATGACAATGATGATGATTATCGATGCTGATGATGATTACTGATGGTAGTGATGATGATTATTGATGGTGGTGATGATGATGATGATTGTTAATGCCGACAACTACTGATGATGACTGATAATGGATGATGATGATTAAATAATAATCAATACTAATAGCAGATAATGAAAGTTTGGAACCAGAAAATGAGAACAAGATTCTCACTCAGACCAAACACCTCCTCAAAGGGTTAAAACCTACAGAACCACCCTTGCCAGCAGCACAGAAGACCAACACACACAAAAAATTCACTTGAACCAAGACACCAATCCAACACAATAACGAAGGACAAATCCCACGAGCTACTTACCTCCCTGGGGCTGCCGAAACTGCATGGTAGGTGTGGCCTCGTGCTTACCTCCCGAAGCCTGGTGGTACTGCATGGGTTGGAAGTGGCCTGTGGGGTGAGGCTGAGTCATCTGTGGGGTGTGGAACTGCCCAGGCTGCGTGTGTGGCGTTGCCTGCCGTGGCGGACCCATTGGAAACTGAAAGGCAGGTGGAGGATGTTTATACTTCAGACACTCTGGATGATTGTTGAAAATTTATATATAGAAGAGTGGGATTAAAATGAAAGTAATCAGTAAAAATTGAACCAGTACATCTCCATACAATGATTTTGTTTCTAAAAGCAACCTTGCATTGTATCAAGAAAGTTACAAACACAAATACTACTTGTAAAACTGTCATACAGCATCTCAAATCTATATTATGAATGTAAAACAATTACATAACCACAGTATCACACTGTACCAGAATGTATTAGTAAACAAAATATACATGAGTGATCTGGGCATTTAGCAAACATGCAGGTATGTATGTCAAGCACTGGTATTTCACCCCCAGCCACACCAGCATACTATCTCATACAAAAAGGAAATGTTTACCCTTATTATCCCATTACCAAAATTTCCTGGGTCATGTCTTTGCAGAATAACACTCACAATAATACATAAAACCCATTATTGACAGTACCATTCAGATACAACTAACAAGCAACTTTTTGCATTTACACAAAGACTGGACAGAAGCTGGTCTTAGGTTTACCCAAAGCCATCAACAATACATTACTGATTCTTCCCTAAAATGCTCAGGACTTTTCATTCCTTATCAATAGACTGGTGCCCCCCCGTGTGTGTGTGCGTGTGTGTGTGTGCGTGTGTGCGTGTGTGCTTGTGTGCTTGTGTGTGTGTGTGTGTGTGTGTTTTTGTGTGTGTGTGTGTGTGTGTGTGTGTGTGTGTGTGTGTGGTGTGTGTGTGTGGTGTGTGTGTGTGTGTGTTGTGTGTGTGTGTGTGTGTGTGTGTGTGGGGTGTGTGTGTGTGTGTGTGTGTGTGTGTGTGTGTGTGTGTGTGTGTGTGTGTGCTTGTGTGTGTGTGTGCTTGTGTGTGTGTGTGTGTGTGTGTGTGTGTGTGTGTGTGTGTGTGTGTGTGTGTGTGAATGTAAATGTGTGAATGTAAATGTGTGAAAGTAAATGCGCATTTCCGAATTTGCGTGTGCATATGCATGTGCATGTGCATGTACATGTGCATGTGAGTGTGCGTGTGCATGAGTGCTGTGTTCTGCCGTGTGTGTGTTTGCCGTGTGTGTGTTCTGCCGTGTGTGTGTTGTTCTGCCGTGTGTGTGTTGTTCTGCCGTGTGTGTGTTTTCTGCCGTGTGTGTGTTATGCCGTGTGTGTGTTATGCCGTGTGTGTGTTATGCCGTGTGTGTGTTATGCCGTGTGTGTGTTATGCCGTGTGTGTGTGTTCTGCCGTGTGTGTGTGTTCTGCCGTGTGTGTGTGTTATGCCGTGTGTGTGTTATGCCGTGTGTGTGTTATGCCGTGTGTGTGTTATGCCGTGAGTGTGTTATGCCGTGAGTGTGTTATGCCGTGTGTGTGAACATGTGATTGTCATGTTACGGGTGCGCGCAGAACACAAGTTGAAAAAAACAGGTATTGCAAATGTAAACGCAGCAGTGTCTTGTCCGAAGTGAATCTGAGAGAAGGCGCTGGCCATTCCTCCGGCCCCTGACCCCACACCCCCACTCCACGACTCCCGCCCTCCCTTCCCAGACTTCCAGCGATCTCGGCGCAGGAATGTTTCGCATAAAATGGGATGTCTCTCCCCTTCCGCTGACATCGCTGCCCCACGCACAAGCCGTTGACCGGTTCGCATCTTATTACATCGTCTTTTAGTGAATCAGAGGACAGACGACGCCTGTGCCTTCCAATCGATATGGATCATTAAAAGGATTCCAAGAAACGGCAAAATTTGGGTTTACTAACGCCTTCGTGGTTAGTTACTCCCGGAGAGGCCTGGGTGAGTGCCAACGTAAATTATATCTTGGTTGCTTTGCGGGTCCTCCGTTTGTGAGGCGGAACTAAATGCTTATAGCGTTTCTTGTAGGTTTACATGTTAATCGTGTTGATTAATCATAATCTAAGTGAATGACGTATGCCTTCCCATTCAAAAAACTTTTTTATTTCAAATATATATATAAAATGGCACTTCGGTTCAGTTCCTCGGTTATGAAAGTAAATTACTGACCAAAGATACTAATGATGCACGTGTGGATACACGAAATTCACTGGTTACTGAAATAGACCTACCCCACAGTGAGTGTGACAACGGCTTCCGCGCGCGCACGCACGCATGCGTGTCTTTTGGTTCAAGATCTCGACGCACTACTGTTTTATTTCATTTTATATATTCTTTTGGACAAACTGCTGGTGATCGGATAAGTCTTATCATCAATTACGTGGGCCTGAACCCCCCTCGATTCCTTTCGCACCAGGACGCAAGCAGTACTTGCCGTGATCGCTCATCTTTGGCTTTCTATTCATCCAATAAGACAGAACAGAACTTGTAGAAAATGCCAAAATCAACTGAACTGTCATCCAAGCGCCACACTAACGGACTGTTATCAAAATGCCATGCCTAGTAGTGCAATATCCCTAATGCATACACAGATAGGTGGTGCAGTTCCCGTGAACTGATCCTGTGGGCGAAACTAATTGCAACACACTCAGGACCACTTCCACATGCCTTTGGTCTTTCTGCCAAGGCAGGTACTTCAAACGTTTACTGCGTCAATCTTTCGCAGATTTCGAATGAAACTTAAAGAGGCCAAGCGCGTGACAACGCCGCATGCACCTGTCCTGTATCCCACCTAACCCAGCCCCAATATTTGCCCTACCCTCTATCCTTCCGGAGTCTTCGGCTAAATTTGGGTGAAGGATAGAACCAGGGGACGGGGGGGGGCACCCCTTCTAGCCCCCTGGCAGCCCCAAAAAAAGCACTAAGCCTATCTGCCAACCAAAGCACCAATCAACCCGGCCAACCCAAAACCCAAGCCCCTGGCCACAGCTGAGCCAGCTAGCCAGCGCCGATTCTTACGCAGGCTGAAACCCTACGCCATGTGCCACTGAAGCCTGCGACGCACCGAGGAAATGGACTAGAAACGCCAACGCGTGGCCATCTAGCTTCGCCCCGCTAGCATGGTCCGAAGTCGATTCTCCATTGCTATCGCCAAAAAATCTGAACTTTAGAGCCATAAAGCTGGCCAATCCTGCAGCTAACAAGTGCACCCTGGGTATGCCCATGTAAAAGAATCAATAAAAGCCTATGCTAATTGGCACAAATTAAACAATATACAATTTGAATCAAGTTTTTCTTTTCTTATGAATACTTGCACACATCTGCATTGCAGGTGGTTCTAAAGAATGTTGCACCAAGTTGCACAGCAATAAGGGAGATGTGTAGACAATGATAAATTATACTACGATCTTGCACTACCCCTCTTTACTGGAGTGTATATCATGGGAAAAGCTTTGTATTTCAATAAACTGCCATCTTTATATCTTTATAAGGAAAAAATAATGCATAGTCGACATTCATGCTCATTCCGAATAGAAGACTGTTAAAAGCATCTGCAGGGGAAAATAATTGTTAAAAAAACTATTTATATACATGTCTATCAGTGTGTGCGTTCGTGTGCGGGTGCGTGCGAGTGTGCGGGTGCGTGCGAGTGTGCGGGTGCGTGTGCGTGCGTGTACATGTGCGTGCGAGTGTGCGGTGCGTGTGCGTGCGAGTGTGCGGGTGCGTGTGCGTGCGAGTGTGCGGGTGCGTGTGCGTGCGAGTGTGCGGGTGCGTGTGCGTGCGAGTGTGCGGGTGCGTGCGAGTGTGCGGGTGCGTGCGAGTGTGCGTGTGCGTGTGCGTGCGAGTGTGCGGGTGCGTGCGAGTGTGCGGGTGCGTGTGCGTGCGAGTGTGCGGGTGCGTGCGAGTGTGCGGGTGCGTGTGAGTGTCCGGGTGCGGGTGCGTGTGTCCGGGTGCGGGTGCGTGTGTCCGGGTGCGGGTGCGAGTGTACGGGTGCGGGTGCGTGCGAGTGTGCGGGTGGGTGTGCGGGTGCGGGTGCGTGCGAATGTGCTAGTGCGTGTGCTCGGGTGTGGGTACGTGTGCGGGTGCAGGTACGGGTAGTTGTGCGGGTATGGGTGGTGTGCGGGTGCATATGCGGGTACGTGTTCGTGAGAGTGAGACGCACGCTCGAGCTTACTCGCCAAAGAATTATAGTAGTGTGTGGATGTCAGCGTATTTAGTATCCAGTCTTTGTATATCTGCAAATATACTTGTGTATGTGTTAAGTGTATAGGTGTATGCGTCTATGCATGTCATTCTGTGCGCGCGTACATGAATGCACGTGCTACAGTATAAGAGTGTGGAAGTGCGTGTGCTTGTGTTCGTGCTAGTGTTTGGAGACAAGATATATATAATATATATATATATATATATATATATATATATATATATATATATATATATATGTAATCAGGGTCGAACCTCTAGGTCAGTTGGGTGGGACGCACGGTTGGACATCCATCGACCTCTCCCAGCTGGCACGCCGTTGAGGATAGGGCGTATCCCATTCTGATAATACAGGAGACTACGGTTATTGTTATCCAAAAAACCTACAGCAACTCTAAGTCACTAACCAAACCACTACGGCAGAGTCAATAACACTGCATCATTGGGAATTCGAGGTTATTGTGGAAACTGCATTCAACTTTTCACACCACTTACGAATAACTATAATAATTGATAATGATGATGATAATAATTTCATGATGATGGTGATGATGAAATAATAATAATAATAATAATAATAATAATAATAATAATAATAATAATAATAATAATGATAATAATGATAATAATGATAATAATG
The DNA here is from genome assembly GCF_015228065.2 of Penaeus monodon. NCBI lineage: Eukaryota > Metazoa > Arthropoda > Malacostraca > Decapoda > Penaeidae > Penaeus > Penaeus monodon. The sequence continues at coordinate 29,314,636 of NC_051428.1, read as the reverse complement.
ATAATAATAATAATAGCATTAATAATAATAACAATAATAATATAATAATAATATAATAATAATAATAATAATAATAATAATAATAATAATAATAATAATAATAATGCAAAATCAGTTTTGTTCATTAACTTCGAATCCCCTACAGTACGGTGTCTAAACATGCATATTAGGTGTCTATTAACATCAGATATTCTAGAAATCCAATGCTGAGAAACAGGGTACTGTTCGTCTAGCAAACCGACGGCCATGTGTGTTGCACCCCCTTACCCCTCCCCTACTCTACCTCCCCAGCCAAGTCTCACTGGACACTGCGTAAACGCGACCCCGACCCGACTCCGTAACGTGACCTAGGGATCATGCCATAGGTAAGAATAAGCATGAATCAGGCGAGAGGAGCCACAACAATGGCGGGCAAGCCTTAAGAGGCTGAGCAACGGTCCGTTGACCGGCGGCCCCACTCGAGGGGACGGATGAAAAAGAAGCTGCAGCAGCACTGTCAGGCCTGCTGCACACAGCCACGATGTCGCCATCGTACTTCTAATATAAACCCAGCTAAATTTGAAGTTAATAATTGTGAGTGAACACGGAAGAGAGAGAGAGGGGAGGGCAGAGAGATGTTGGGCCAGAAGCATTGCACAACCTCTATTCTTGGCATCCGTCGAATCCTCAAGCTCCAGATATGAGCGTCCGCACAGGCTTTTGTTTCCACCACATTTTCATGGGGAATCCCTCGCGCAGCGAGGGAAGACGAGAAACTTCCACAATGGTGTTACGGCCACGAGAGAGTGGGAGAGGAGGATAGGAGCAGCAGCCTAGTCTTATCCTTCCCTAGGCTACGTGGTTGGCGTGCCTTCCGAAGTGCTGGCGGACGGGAACCTCTCACTTACGAATATCAATACATGGGATGCGACAGGACGCCTCTTCAGGTCGGACCCAAGAGCCAGCCGACAACACCCGGATCAAAAAAGGCGCTGTTCCTCCTCCGGGCTACGGAAGCAGGAAGCCGACAGACAGCGCTCCGTAGCACGGCCACTATACCTCATCGTGGCACAGCTGCCGCAGGTCGGAAAACTGTGGC